>NC_068365.1:86128362-86258362 GCF_020536995.1 Dreissena polymorpha
TCACTAATGGAAATGTTGATAAAGTGGTAACCACTTTTCAGTTTTAAATTTTAGTAACTACGCTTGGTGTACTATGCTTAAGTAAAACCTATCTAGTTGATGCAATAACTAACTTGGCATAGGCCTGTCAAAGTGAACAATAACTATTGCCCTTGTTGAACAGTCAAAATATAAAAAACGTGTTATCGGTCCTTATCTAATTGACATTTTTAAAATCACGTTTTTCTAACAAACGTCATTCGCGCAACAATACCCACAATCAAAGCGAACGTCACAAATATTCAGCCGCGGTTTTACCAACAGTACCATTTGTTTGTTTATTAAAGCCTCAATTATTAAATAACTAAACTCATTTTTAGCCAATTTGTGTATATGTGCGTTTGACCCAAACGAAAAGGCATAATCAGCAACACATTTATAAAGATACGGTGCAATTTCTGGTTTCAATAAATTGATTAATATCATCGCATAGTAAGATTTATTCTTCTGACACTATTCCGGTTATCAAGCACATGTTATTAATGCTGAGTTTAATGGCACATAATGTAGTTTATTTTTTTCTAAATTGTTTTCTGGTGAAAGTCATGATTGTTTGTTTTGTTTGCATGCATTTAGTGATTGCTGTATATGCTTGATGCTAATAAAACTGCTAAGTTCTGAAAACAAACCGTACATTCTTTGTAAAAAAAATAATATTCTGCAGACATAATCGTATTACGTGTTGTATTAATGTTTCGTATATTTCACTAGTTTCAAGAAGGAGTAGAATATACAAAACAAAACACGGTAACATTTAAACCGTTTACCTTTCTTACACAGCTGTATATATGATGGAATAAAACAATCGGGCGCTAACATATACGTAGCAGGATTCGGCAGGTACATTCAGCAAAAGAATGGGCGACACACCTTACCGATCATCAGAGCAACAGTGTGTTTAACAGCGTGATCGGCTCATAAATAGCTCGCTTGTTGATTTAGCACTGATTTTTAAGCAATCTTATATAATTAAAAAAACAGATGAGTTAGTTTCAACACTTCAGTCTATAATCATTTCACGAAATCATCCAAGAACTACGTATACAAATAATGCAGAAATTTTAAATGAATGAACACGGCGAGTAGTTATAGCTTGAATAGTTTACACTCGATGGGTATCATTTTGTGCTTTGCAATAAACCTTAATTTTGGAAGTTCAATTTAACAAAAATGATGTGTGTTCCAAAAATGCAAGTAATATAAAATGATAAATTGGTCCTTGCATATAATTCATTTTTTTACGTTTTGTCGACTTTTCATTCACAAATAATCAAAATAGTTCTCGAAAGGGATTTACGCAAGCTTTTGCAATTTGAACGTAGTTAAAATCCTGTGTCGGCCATACACATTTTTGCTTAAGTATCGATGAAAAGCGTTACACACGCTTTTTAATTTTTACGATTTTTATGGTGAATATTGTTACGTTAGCTCTTATATAATCAAAGCGCTGTAGGCGCTGAAGGCCTGGGGCTAGATTAAGTGTGACGTAAAATGCATTTAGGATGTTTTGTCCGAATTTCTCCCTTTGTCCGAATTGATACGGATTGACCCTAGCGGTTGAGTGCAGAAGCTCAGAGACTGCAAGAAAAGACAATAGTTGTGTATATACTACAGTGTACATAGACGGTGGAGGACAACACGATACTGGTTGTGGAAACGCTAACCTTTTGTTCAACTCTACATATCTGGTAGAGGTTCGTCTACATAAGCGGTGAAGATATAATACAACAACAACATGGCCGCAAAAAACTGTTATTGTTGGCGTCAAATAAATACCTTTCAATAGCCTAAAATAGTTTTCTATTACATAATTAACAGATCAGGAAAACACTCATACTTCCTTTGTAATGTGTAAACAAAAGAAAATCCACTTAAGCCCAAGTCTCACTTTTGCCGGTAGAGCCCCGGTCCATCCCGGGATGCTAACGCCGGTCGACCGGCGAGGACCGGGATGATTCGAAACGTAGATATTTTTTAACGCAGTCACAATATTTACCGGTGCCCCCCCCCCCCCCGGTTGAAGCCGGTCAACAGCCCGGCAGAGTCCCGGTCAACCCGGACTGGGTACGGTTTATCCCGGTCAAGCCCCGGTTGTCGCTGGTAGTGCCCCGGTGAAAGCCGGCAGCGTCCCGGCATAGCCCCGGTTGTCGCCGGTAGTGCCCCGGTGAAAGACGGCAGCGTCCCGACAGAGCCCCGGTATACCGTTACACCGCCGGCACTCACCGTGTCTATACCGGCATCAGACCCCGACAGAGCTACGGCAATGCCCCGGTCGTCGCCGGTAATGCCCCGGCGGAGCCCTGGTGAATGCCAGGCATTCCGGCGGAGCGCCGGTTTTCTTATGTGCCGTAGCTATACCGGGACTCTAACGGCATTCATTTAAATGAAAGAAAAAAAATTGTATGAAAAAGTTAACGCTTTCAGCGCAGATTGAGGGTGTTGACATGTTGATTTTCTCTTCTTTCTTCGCATATTTCAAAGTATTGTGGTATTCTGCATTGATCATTAACGTTTAAATACAATTCGCCGTACAATAATATTTTTTTTGACATTTTCACTTTTGACCCCCCCCCCAAATTTGTTTTCCTCCATTTTTTGTGAACCATATATTTACAAAATTCAATCTCGTTCATCCAAATGTTGAACAAACAACACTTTTTTAGTATGTATTAATAGATAAATGCATAATATATACACATATGGTAGTTTATAACATGTGACAAAAGGAATAAAGAGACAAGGGCTGTTTGTAAAACATGCATGCCCCCCATATGGGCTGTCAGTTGTAGTGGCAGCCATTGTGGTGAAAACGTTTTTTGTCAATGTGACCTTGACCTTTAACCTAGTGACCTGAAAATTAATACGAGTCATCTGCCAGTCATGATCAATGTACCTATGAAGTTTCACGCTCCTAGGCGTAAGCATTCTTGAGAAATCATCCGGAAACCATTTTACTGTTTCGAGTCACTGTGACCTTGACCTTTGTCCTAGTGATCTGAAAATCAATAGGGGTCATCTGCCAGTCACCATCAATGTACCTATGAAGTTTCATAATTCTAGGCCTAAGCATTCTTGAGTTATCATCTGGAAACCATTTTACTGTTTCGAGTCACTGTGACCTTGACCTTTGACCTAGTGATCTGAAAATCAATAGGGGTCATCTGCTAGCCACGATAAATGTACCTATGAAGTTTCATGATCCTAGGCGTAAGCATTATTGAGTTATCATCCTGAAACCATTTTACTGTTTCGAGTCACTGTGACATAGACCTTTGACCTAGTGATCTGAAATTCAATAGGGGTCATCTGCCAGCCATGATCAATGTACCTAAGAAGTTTCATGATCCGAGGCCAAAGCATTGTTGAGTTATCCTCCAGAAAACATTTTACTATTTCAAGTCACTGTGACCTTGACCTTTGACCTAGTGACCTGAAAGGGTCATCTGCCATTCATGATCAATGTACCTATGAAGTTTCATGATCCTAGGTCTATGCGTTCTTGAGTTATCATCCGGAAACCGTCTGGTGGACGGACCGACCGACGGACCAGCCGACATGTGCAAAACAATATACCCCCTCTTCTTTAAAAATTAACAAACAAGTGATGTCATCATCCTTCGAAAACGAGAAAAATTGTAATTTCTAGTCACGAGTCTTTTTTAAAATAAATTGTCAAAAAAAAAACATGGCAAATAAAAATTACAATCTTCGAACATAGAAATCATCTACAATGTATGCTTGAATGAAAAAATAAAGAAAACAAGAGCTGTCAGAGGACAGCGCGCTCGACTATTCGAGTGCTTGACAGTATAACATAAGCCATCATGGGAAAATTGTTCAAATTATTCAATAAGGTCAAGGTAATAGTTCAGGTATATTTTTAACATTCTATTAAACATTTTTAGACATAAAACTAACTAATATAATTTATTTTCAAGTTTGATAGCAATAGATTGGGTGGGATGTTTGGACGGTCCTTCAAAAATAAAGTAAATAAATATTTGTTTATTTTAACCATGTTTCAAAGAAAAAAATATTTTTGGGGGGGTTGGGTAGGGGGGGGAGAGGTGAGAGGGGGTATAGTGTGGGGTGTGGTCATTTATTAGACAATCTTTCAAAAATAAAAAAAAGGAAAAAAAATAGGGGGGCGGGGAGCGCAGGGATTCTGGGTTGGGGCGTGGGGTATTGTTTTGTTTGGGTGGAGTCCATTGTGGTATTCAGGTAAGTGTTGTATTGTCAAATTATGAATAAAATCTTATCATACATAAGGAAGTTATGGCAATTTATCTAAAATTTATTCTTGTGACCTTGAGAGTCAAGGTCATTCAAAGGTCAAGGTCAAATTTAACTTGCCAGGTACAGTACCCTCATGGTAGTAAGAAAATATTTGACGTTTGAAAACAATAGCTTTGATACTTTAAAAGTCAAGTTGATCTAAACATAAAATTTAAGAAAATATTCAGTTACTAAGACAAAAAAGGGCCATAATTCTTACAAAATGCTTGATACAGTTGTCTGCTCTACTTTATAGATTGGGGTCATGTTGGTAAAAAAGTTTTCAAAATATGAAAGCAATATGCCAAGGGATATTGAAAATAGTTGAGGTGGTACGCAAACTTTTACATAGATTTATTAATAATATGCATATTCTTAATAGAAAAGGGGCCATAATTCATACAAAATGCTTGATATAGTTGTCTGCTCTTGTTTGTAGATTGAGGTCATGTTGGTAAAGAAGTTTGCAAAATATGAAAGCAATAGGTCAAGGGACATTGAAAATATTTGAGGTGGTACGCAAACTTTAACATAGATTTATTAATAATATGCATATTCTAAGTGAAAAAAATGGCCATCATTCGTACAAAATGCTTGATACAGTTGTCTGCTCTTGTTTAAAGGCTGGGGTCATGTTGGTTAAGAAGTATGCAAAATATGAAAGCAATATGTCAAGGGACATAGGAAATATTTGGGGTGGTACGCAAACTTTAACAGTAATAATATGCATATTCTAAGTGAAAAAAGGGCCATAATTCATACAAAATGCTTGATACAGTTTCTGTTCTTGTCTAAAGGTTGGAGTCATGTTGGTAAAGAAGTGTGCACAATATTAAAGCAATATGTCAAGGGACTTAGGAAATATTTGGGGTGGTACGCAAACTTTATCATTAATAATATGCATATTCTAAGAGAACAAAGGGCCATAATTCTTACAAAATGCTTGAAACAATCGTCTGCTCTTGTTTATAGGTTGGGGTCATGTTGGTAAAGAAGTATGCAAAATATTTAAGCAATATTTCAAGGCACATATTGACATTCGTATTTCCAGTCACATAAATATGAACAATAATGACACTTTTATTAATCTTTCTCATTCAATATAGCAAATTGCTTTTTCTTTAAGGTAGCGCACCTCTAATGGGCACATATCCAAATATAATCTAAGTAATTATTTTCTTAATTAGCATTATTTCACTGAACTACATGCAAATTTGTAGGTAGGCTTTCCATGCTTTTTACAAAAATATACCGATTTTTTCAAAACCACCCCCACGCTCGGCTTTTGTCCAGTTTATTTTCACCCCTGGGGTATATAAAAGTTCCATAATTCATTCAAATTTCCAAATATGGGCATGCAGTTGGTGTGTACAGATGCTGTAAAGGTGTTTAAAGTTTAAACAAGATGAAATAAGTATTCTTTTACAGACATTTATTTTTTACAAATTCTTATCTATGGAAGAGCGCCATGAAATGTAAGTGATTTCAGCCAAGTAAAAATTGGGTCGGTTAAAAACAAAGTGTCATAAAATGCAAAATAGTATCATTTAAGTCATATTTTAAACTTAGTTTTTATAGAAACACTATAAACAGCAAAAATACCAAGAAATAGACAGATTTACGGTTTACTTTTTGAAATAAAAATAAAAATGCAACATGCATGGTTCGTATTTTCAACAGTAAATCACCCAATTTCGCCATAACGTTGTTTTAATTTTAATAATTGAAGAATGTGCATAAAAATTGCAAAATATTTAACAATAAATATAGCTTATATGCCATATTAAATCAAATTACGTTAGAAAATAAATAAAACGCGTCGCAAAAATGTATACGTCGTCGGCAGGATTCGAACCTGCGCGGGAATATCCCAAAATATTTCTAGTCTATCGCCTTAACCACTAGGCTACGGCACCTAATAGTAGGCTCTTCAACCTTCGAAGAAATCGCGGGAAATCATTAGAGGTGCGCTACCTTAAACGACCCAATCTGTCAGGTACAATGTCGGCCATATTTGTTGTCATTGTATTTAGCTAGCGGGTCCTTCATTTAGTATTTCATAGCGTTTTTATAGAATCTTCGTAGTTTTCCGCACATTCCCGGATAACGTTCAGAGTGACGGACAAGTACGAAAGAATGCGATATATAACGAAGTTCATTAGAGTGCTAATACCTTAAACGAGAGCGCCGATGGCGTTGAAAGCATAGTTGAAAGATACAGGGAAGGTGCTGCTGAAGTAAATGTTTAGGTAAAAATATACTAAACAGTTTCCTTATATGTTTCAATGTAAAAGCGACAAATTTGAGCGAAAATAAATACAAAATTTTGCACAAAGAGAACCCCATAACCATACCTTTTCTTGACGGGCATTCTTAGCTGAATCGATTTAAGCAATAAAAAAGATATGTCATGTTCATACCAAAAAAGAATTCGACTCAAATCAAAATCGACTGTTTTTGCACCTTCTTTTTTCGGCCGTTTTCTAGTGGATTGTAACCTTTTGCAGTACCATTTTTTACTTTAATCTCTAACTTTTTCCTATTTCAGGTATTTAATAGTGAATACCTATGCTTACCCTATCAATATCTCCAAACGATTAACCAGAACAACAGTCTAAAGTGTAAGACATGCCTTCGATGAAAATATGATGATTTGTTTAGACAGGGACCTATACAGTATAGGTTCCTGGTTTAGAGAGTACAGACCTTCATGACTCCCTTCATAACTCGATTATTCATGACTCGATTATTTAGTTTATTGTAACCTTAACAATTTCTTACATCACGAGTCGCCTCCCTTGTTGGTTCATGCTTCCAAAATGTTCTATTTTTAGAAACGGGAGTTCCAAATCGTGACGAATGTGAATGGTTACAAAATGACATAACTATGAAAATAGATACGTAGAATTTTATTATTTCACGCATACCATTATGCAACCATCCGTTTTCTTTTCCGACTTGATACATTTACGGCATTCCATTTACTATTTTACAGACACAACACTCGTCAATAATTTGAGCGAATCCATTAAATTCGATGCCACATTTAAACTGTTAGCTCTACTCGTAACGTTAATTTCTGGCTCAAAGTAAATCATTTTAATTTCAATAAACACATCTCTATTACTTTCAAACTCTACTTCAATAAATCCATAGAAAGGCAGGTCAGAATCCATGTCATAAATCAGAAAACATTCATCGTACTCCGCTATTTTTTACACATTTACAAAGAATGAAAGTGCTTTATGCCCCACTTCCTGTTGAGGATATGTTAATTTCTTTTTATAATTAACCAATGAAATTCTACATATTCTTAACCAGGGCCTAATGAATTTGACCTCTCTCAGAACAGTAAACAAAGGAAAAAGATTATAGGTTTGAGATCACTATCAGCCAGAACAAAATTGTTTTACGAACGAAATTTGTTTTAGTTTCTTAGAAGGTTTTTTCACGTAAAACGGTCTTAGACAAATTCACTTAAAACGGTGTCAGCAATATTCTTGTAAGAAAACGTTAGAAAAACGTTTCTAAATAAAAAAAATGTTAGAATTATCATATACTATATTAAATAGATATTTCGTCTGAGTTTTGCTCAGGTAAGGCTTCATAGTGGTCAACCGTAATATGTCGGTTTTCGAAATGTAGCTCTAACATAAGCATAGTTGCGTAACCGCATCTATGCTAAAAATGTATCAGAAAACATTCTTCTTACTGTCTCCGTAGACACTCGTATATTGTCGGCCTAGACCGTCAAGTGAGGAACTTATTCTCGCATGAATATGCAAACAATAATAAAAACTATGTCGTACCCAATGCTTAGCAATTTTGCTTCAATAATATTTTTTACACGTTTTATGACACTGTCATGTAATATACTGATGTTCTGTATTTACAATGCGGGTTATTGAGATCTGCGAAGAACTGTTTTGCAGGGACCTATTTGTTTGTATAGGTCCCTCTTCTTTGATTGCGCATGAATGACCGCCAAGTGGTAGATCGGACTTTTAGGAATTCATTCATTCGTGGATGTTTTGGCAGCCAGCCAATTCTGACTGTCTCAGAAATTTGTATCATTACTATGAGGCTTCGCCTCAGGCCAAAAACAGATTTAACTCTTGTTACTTTTCATCAATTGAATATTATCTAATTACTACATCCGGGTAATCCCAATCAAGGTTACAGTACACTAAAATAACTGAAAATACTTAAAATATAAATAAACGGTAATTTGTTTGTGTTATATTTTTCTTAGTCAGGAGTGTTATTTTGCTATTTGATTACAATTCATACATTATTTTTTGAATATATGACACTTTTTTTAAATTGTTATTTTGCAAAACTGTGAACAAGTCTATTTTAAATAAAGTTGAATATAACTGTTTAATTGTGACTAAGATACTCGTTCATACAGAGACGTAGATAACAGTTTAGATGATGTTTTTTTACAACACACGGAATCCATTATATGTTCTTTTCATTAACTTTTGCATTCTGGGAACTAATACACAACTGACTGAGTAATGTCCTGAACAAATTCACTACCACAATGTTCATCATAGTCGGTATACCTAGAAGTTAATCCAGATTTAAATCCTCGTCATCCCATGACACAAAATCCGTCTAAGACATGGTGTTAATATCGGAGAATGGCAGAGTATACGGGTCTGAAGATTTCTATACATATACTCGATGTGGTAATGTTATAATTGGTAAAATCGTGCATTGAATTAAGCGGTAATAAAAGAGAACAATGAACACAAACAGTCGATTAGAGCAGACCAAGAATAGATGCTCTCCTTAAGAAGACAAATTTGTTCAGAGCTTTATTTAAATTTTACTACAGGTAAATGGCATTCGGATTTATCAAATTTAACCACTGCAATTTAAATGAAAATCAAAAATCTAATTAAAACAACCAATTATTAGTTGTTTGTCGTAAGATTCTGATCGCTTCTTAATTTGAATTTATCGTATTTCAAAGGCCATTTTTTAAATACCGGTAATCAGGGTTTTTTTTCAAACTGGAGGCGAATTAAATCGCTAAATACAACAATGCGGCATGTTATTTATTTTAATTGACACATAACAATTGTGTGATAATACCGCATACATTCTCATTTTAATAATACGTAACAGTTTATTTCTTTCAAATCGCACAAACTGAAACGCGAAAGCGTGTTTCAGAAATGTTGATAAGCGTGTTAACTACCGTGGCAACCGACAAACAGTTGAGCGCTTATCTCGCCGAAACCCGCGACGTGCGAGAGTTTGCCGATATTTGGCGAGCTGCTTATCTCTGTTATCTACGTGTCTGGTTCATATAACGTGTTGTACAATAAAGTTGTTATGCGACAGTAAACAAAGTTTTAACAGTGACAATATTTTAAAAATAGAAATTCATTCAAGCTCCTTATCTATAAGTGTTGTCGATAATCGATACATATGGATTACGCATTTGAGTTACACGTGAACATTTAAGGAATTTGAAGATAGCATTTTAAAGGGACAATTAAGTGTTTAAATCCCGATTATAATAAAGCAAACTGTTTATTCTAAGTCATCGCTAGTAGAGTTAATAAGAATTCAGATCATAACCGTTATAAGCATACCTAGCGATTTATTGAATCAGACAATTTACCATTTCAAAGCTTAGTATAAATCAAAGTGTTGACAGTACTGGTTTGACGATGCTTTTGAAGAGGATGTATATAAATGCACCAATTTAAGTTTATCTACATCACCACAATTGTGTATGTGGGTACGAATATTTGGGTACGTAAAAAATTGGGGTCGAAACTTTTGGGTACGAAAAAAATATGCCAAAACAAATGTAGGTAGGAAACAAATTTGTGTAGGAAAACAAATTGGGTACTAAGAAAATTTGGGTACAAAAAGAAATTGGGTACAAACAAAAATTTGGGTATGAACAAAAATTTCGGTACGAACAATAATTTGGATACGAAAAAAAGGAGTACGAAAAATAATTGGGTTCGACATTTTTTGGATACGAACACTAATTTGGGGCACGGGGAAGTAGTACCCGTGGGAAACTTGACCCATCCAGAGAAACTTGGAGACGGGTTACATTCTCGATTAAATCTTAAAATAACTACATTAGGCGTTTTCCCAGCGTCACTGCGTTTGAAGTGCCACCTGGCAGTTTTGTGTCTGGTTCCTGTCCCGAACCTCTCGATAAATTTTAAAGAGGACGGGAACCAAGCTGCCTTTACCATTATCAATTATAATCAGCGAGGTATTCCGATTGAGAAAATATACGAACGTTGATTGTTATTGTTTACATTTCGATATTTCCGCGCATGCGCATTGACTGGAGGGCAAAAACACTGGTTACAGTAACGTAAAGCATGTATAAAGGGCTTTTGCTTCGTCAATATTTTGATAACAAATGCGAAATAAAAATGAATATCTTTAAAAAAAATAGTGCTAATATATTATATTTAGTACCAATAAATGTATATTCACATATATATATCGATCCCTCTTCATAAAAACAATGTAGTTATAAGCATCAGAGTAAACGTGGTGGGAATACTAAATACTGACAATCCCACAAAACAAAACAATGAAATTGCCTTAATGTTTCTGATAGTAAGACTTTAATAAATGATATTGCAAAAATAATAAAACACTTATTAATTTGATAATAATTATTAGTGGTATGGATAGGTTTTTTTTCATCAGCTTGTAAGAGGTGCATTTAATAAATTATCAAACAAAGCCAAAAACGGAATACATAAAAAATGTAAATGTTATGGTTATATACTTTTCCAATCAATAAATTTTCGTTTCGGTAACATTGAATGCCAATGTTAATAAATTTTATCATACAAACGCGGAAAAAAAACTGCATATTATGCAAATTGAATTGTCTTTGCATGTATATTGAAATCTCTTTACTAGTGACATGGAGCGTATATTGTCATCTAGAGTCCGTGCTAGTGATAATTAGTGATAATTTAAAGTCTAGCATTCTATTATAAACACATTATGAATTTCATTTCTTTAACGCAAGTATTTTTTACCATATGGTGATAGCTTCTTTTCATGATGGTATTGTGTACACTGAAGTAACGTAAAATCTTTACACGTACTAGCGAAGTTTACATTTGCCGGATCCCTTAATTACGTGGCAGTAATACTGCACAATATGTTAAAATTATATTTATTGAACACTGTATTATAATGATTCAATTAACTGGCTAATATAATGCACTAGTTCCTGTTAATCCATTTCTGACAGATTTCGTCATTTTGTAATGTTGAAATATTTTATTGAAGCCACTTTTCTTTTTTGCTTTAAAATTTGGCTTTACTGATTTCTCAAAATGCCAAGAGATGTCATGGAGGTATCGTGAATTGTGTTTAATGAAAAGACAATCGTCTGCAACATGTGGTTTATGGCATGGACCCAATGTGCCTTGGTTTATGACACCCTGTTGTCTTTGTCTGGACGGTCTCCGATCATAACGAGATAATCGATTTGTGATGAACAAAGGTGCAATTTAACACCTATGCTGCAACACAGAGTGTCAAAACTGGTGTAACAATTAAATAAATCAATTACATTAATCGATAAAATTTATTTAATGTGTAACAAGGTTAGTTTTTTTAGACATATAGAGGTTACTACATGCATACAGGTATGTTGCTAAGATAAAATATATCTATTTGTTGTTTGTCTTCATCCTCAATTATTTTCGTTCATTAAATCTATTTTATTCTGAAAGAATTACAATTTCTGAGACTTGTTTTAACTTCAAATGGTCGCAAAGAAGTGCAAGTAGAGAAATTTTGTGGTAACCATATACCGTATGTGCTCTTAAATGGTTTTCCACTCCCGAGTTCGTTTGAAGTAAAAACAAATAATAACAATATTATTCAAAAATAAAGTTCCTTGCATGCTTATGTCTTTTCAGACATCATAATTAAAATTATATTTGATATTATGCATGATTATCAACAAAAACGTTGATTTTGTCAAGGCAGTACTATGAGATAGATATTGAGATAGAGCTTCTGTATATGCGCTTTTTGCCCTCCAGTAGAAACTCGGGTCATTAAGCAGGTGCGCGTGACGTCACTCGTCAACGTTCGTATAGCGAAGTCAACCGGACTGGCTCGGTCTTTTACATAGGTCGCCATTGTGAAGAATTTGTTCATGGTATGGTAACTTAGACGAGCTGCTTCGCTGAAGCAGCATCGACAAAAACAACAACTTCGCATCGTTTACGAACGTTTAAGGCCATTGTTATTCGAAGTTTAGACCAAAATACCATTATCCGGTTTATAAACGCATATCATAATTTATCATAATTTGAGAAGTTAAATATTTACCCTTTATTTAAAGGGCCTTTTCACAGATTTTGACATGTATTGAAATGTGTCATTAAATGCTTTATATTGATAAATTTAAACATTGGATCTAAAAATATGCAGTAAAAATCAAGAATAAAATTTTAAAAAAGAAAAAAATGTAACCCTCAACAGGACTCGAACCACTGATCCCTGGGGTCCTGGAGTAATAAGTCTCCCATTTAAAACACTCGGTCATGTGTGCTCATTCAATGAGTGATGTATTTTATACTTTATTTGAGCATTTCTCGTAGCTTCACAAAAGATAACGACAACAACAGCAGTCTCCAAATTATTCAAGCGTTTCGCGTTGCAACGTTTTATAATTTTCAATTTTTTTAAATCGTCAAAAGATGAATATAATGGCTATTTTAGAGCATGGTAAATGTTCAGTATTGCTGTTTCCTCACAAATATCAAAACTAAAACGAAAATTTGCGAATCTGAAACAACTTTGTTTAATTTTGTTAATTTACCAAAACGTGAAAAGGCCCCTTTAAACTATCTTCGCAGCCTTATAAAGCTATGAATTTGGCCTGTTGCCGAACAGGTACAATTCAATATCCTTGGCGAATCGCCAGCCATAACCCACCAAAAAATGAACAGGCTACCCAAACTAACACTGTCTGAGATTTTACAACTAATTTACGCCATATTAATACAGAGTATGAGTGTAACATATTTACATGTATTAATGGATAATATCAAGTATAGGCATAACAAACGTTTTGATCAACTGTTGCTTTAACACACTCTACTTAAATGCATTATGGTAGCAAATACAAAGGAAACAATACATATTAAGAAATTGATCCAATTTATGTTCAAACACGTTTGTTTCGCAAACACATATAGGCAGTGGTATATGTGTTACAAATTATCATAGTTGTAACCCTCAATTGTGTTAAGAAAAAGGTTTTCTTAGTTTGATAAACGTGTTGCGCAAACAACTTTAAAACACCTTGCGAATATGTCTCCTTTACGATTTAAAAATGCTTTTCACCTAGAGTTTGACATTTTGAGCCTTTACTTAAAAAAAAACACATTCAAAATCAACAAATATTTCGAAAAAATAAAATATTTCGAAAAAAAAAGTTAACACATAAAAAAATCAATGTTTCTTATAGTAATAGCCAACATGTAAACGCTAGATTTGATCTGGAAACAGACTTAACACGATATACAATGTTCTTTTTTCTTTTTTGTGGGACAATATATTCAATACATGTACCAACTGAGTGTTCGTGTGTCGTATGAATAGATATCGTTGCAGAGAATTAAAATGGAATATATTGTGCCACATAAAAAATAAAACCGAGCATTTGGTATCTTGTTAAATCTATGTCATCATACAACATCTAGCGTTGAAATGTTGGCTTTTGCTATACGGAACACTAATTTATTATGGGTTTACTTTATTTTACGAAATATTCGTTGATGTTGAGTATTTATGTTACTTTAAAGAATAATATAGTCTTTAAGATATACGACTAACTACTACTCACGCTATGGTGTATCCACCAATACCGCACGTATAATTAAATACTTGTTTTGAAAATCAGCACACCTCTTCTCCGCTCTATGCTTGTCGAAAAGTAAATCGAAACTGAACATAATCGGCGTTGTGTTATCAGGTGCAGGATCACGTGACTTGGTGGAGTTCCCCCAGTATACACGACGGTAAGTGGTGCTGTATTTCAAATAACTTTTTAAAATTAGTTTTTCTTAATAATTTAACTAGTGCAAAAAAGACAGATTGTTATGCTGCTCGTGGCAATGTGAAATACATCGGAATTTCTTTATTTAATAAGCATGTGTTCTTGTTCAAAAATTCCGTATCTACTGCTTTAATTGTACAAGTTTATGTTCACGCAATGTTAGATTTGTTATTATACCTTAAGATATCGGCACAAACTTTAAGAAAAACAGTCTTTTATGCACAAATTCAGTGATTTCAAGGTCTGTTCCCTTGGTGCCGTTGCCAAAGCAATTAACGCAATCAACTTTAGGGTAAACATTTTTAAACTAAAATCTTCTAAAGAAAACCATGATGATAGTAAACTCAAAACTACTGTCATACCCCATGTAAACTTATACTTGGGTAAAGATGGCTTCTTCACAAAAACTCCCTTCATAAAACGACTAATTAATGTCGGATTTGAACACCACTTATTTCCAAGGATCATAAGAGTCTGAAGTAACATCGCTTTGTGGGCATCAATCACTGAATAAGACTTCTTGTCTTTGAACAACGAGTATAAATAAGCAATTACCGTATCCTCAGACGTTTTATAAGAACAATTACCTGTCCTATCACACTAAAGAACCCATCGTTTCCATGCCAACTGTTATTGTTTGGGTTTCCATGCCAACTGATATTGTTTGGAGGTATCTTCTCTCCAAGATTCAATGATAATGTCCGTAACTTCTTTCTGAAGGCCTTGGTCTTGTAAACATCTGCTGATAGTTGCACTGCGGCCATGGTCATCTTCTTTTCAAGTGGGTGCACTGTTCCATCGTGTGCCGGCGACAACAAGTTCCTGTGTCTTGGTAACCTGATAGGAATAGACATCAAAAGATCTAACACCAAAGGAAACCAAAACTGTGATCGCCACAAAGGCATGATGCACAAATTCAGTGATTTCAAGGTCTGTTCCCTTGGTGCCGTTGCCAAAGCAATTAACGCAATCAACTTTAGGGTTAACATTTTTAAACTAAAATCTTCTAAAGGAAACCATGATGATAGTAAACTCAAAACTACTGTCATATCCCATGTAAACTTATACTTGGGTAAAGATGGCTTCTTCACAAAAACTCCCTTCATAAAACGACTAATTAATGTCGGATTTGAACACCACTTATTTCCAAGGATCATAAGAGTCTGAAGTAACATCGCTTTGTGGGTATTAATCACTGAATAAGACTTCTTGTCTTTGAACAACGAGTATAAATAAGCAATTACCGTATCCTCAGACGTTTTATAAGAACAATTACCTGTCCTATCACACTAAAGAACCCATCGTTTTCATGCCAACTGTTATTGTTTGGGTTTCCATGCCAACTGATATTGTTTGGAGGTATCTTCTCTCCAAGATTCAATGATAATGTCCGTAACTTCTTTCTGAAGGCCTTGGTCTTGTAAACATCTGCTGATAGTTGCACTGCGGCCATGGTCATCTTCTTTTCAAGTGGGTGCACTGTTCCATAGTGTGCCGGCGACAACAAGTTCCTGTCTCTTGGTAACCTGATAGGAATAGACATCAAAAGATCTAACACCAAAGGAAACCAAAACTGTGATCGCCACAAAGGCATGATCAAAATAGCTCTTTTCACCTTATCTTGAATTAGTTTATTCATCACCCTGCCAATCAAAAAAACGGTGGGAATAAATATGGTTCATATCCTGTCCATATGAACGAAAAAGCATCATTTTTGAAACTACCTGGAGACGGACCATAGGTAACAATCAATCAATCTGAGAGTTTAATCTAGATGCAAACATGTCTATAGCCCGTGTAAAACAGTCTGAACAGACTCTTTGAGAAACATCTTTTTTTCAACTGTAAAATTACGGGAATAAAAATCTGCTTGATAATTTTCTGAACCTTAAATATAAGAAGCTGATATATAAATATTTCTATCCAAGCACCAGATCCAAATTTCAAATGCTAACTCACTCAAAAGGAAAGAGGTCATGCCTCCCATATCATTGATATATGCTACGGCAGAAACATTGTCTGAACATACATGAATGTAGGAATCTGTAATATTTGTGTACAAAGATATAATACCAAAGAAAATGGCAAGAAGCTCAAGATAGTTACTAGTAATTCGATTCTGAGCTTCATCTCTTGACCAACGACCATTAACGTAACATTTTGTGTCCTTATCCAAACAAGACCAACCACTCATGGTTATGTCAACCTTTTTTGGCCGAATTGCTTTCCCATTCTTGCTTATGACATTTGGAATCCACCAATTTATTTCTAAAATACTTTTATCATCCAAATTAATGTTATTGACATAATTCATGTTATGATCCAAACCTGAAATTTTACATTTTTTTCTAAATTTCTGTAATGCAAAGGTGCTTTTAATACAGCAAAAAATGCATTTATCAATAATCCAATAAAGGAAGCTAACTCTCTGACTACAATTGTTTCTGCTTTTAACAACAATGTTGCTTTAAGAAGGATCTAATGTATATTTTCTTCTGTCAAGAAAACTTTAAACTAAACTGAATCTAAAATAAAACCAAAAAAACACATTTTTGTGTTGGCACTAAAACAGATTTCTTTTCATTGAACGTTTAACCCAAGGATTCTAGTGTTGTACAAATTGTTTGTGCATTTTCACCACACAATTTGTCATTGTGATTCATATTCAAAGAATCATCAATATAATAACTACATCAAATATTATGAGACCTGAACCACGCATAAATTTGTTTTAAAAGCTTGGTAAACAACCTGGGGGCTGCACTATATCCGAAAGGTAAACAAACAAAGGCATACAAAACATTTCTTCAACACAATTTAAGATATTTGTCAAAATATCTATGAACTGGTATAGTAAAATATGCATCTTTTAGGTCTACAGAGCGAAATAAATCATTCTCTTGAATAAGGTCCAACACTACTTTAAAATGTTCTTGTTTGAAATGTTCATAATACATGTTTATTTAATTTCTTTAAGTTTATAATTGGTCTAAATTTATTATTTGGCTTTTTTACCACAAAAATATTGGAAATTGATTTTCTTCATTATCAGATTTAATAATTGCTCCTTTTGACAATAACTCAGAAATTTCAACATCAATAGTTTCCATGGTTTCTTTGTTAAATTGTATTTATTTTGGTATCAAAATTGTCTCGGTTCTGTTTCAAATTCTAATTTATAGCCCTGTATGCTTTGTAAAATCCAAGGGTCATTTGTAAAAAAAAATTCCACACATTCAAACAGTGTTTTAATTTACATACCGCTCTTAGTTTAGGGCACTTGACACTGTCGCAGAAGACCTGGAACGTCCCAGTCCTCTCCACGGACGATCACCTCCGTAACCACGGTTGTTGAAATTGGGATTCCCATAATGTGGGTTATCGTACGGCATGAATCTTCAACGACCCCGGAAATTACGGGGAAATCTACCACGACCTCTTCTCGGGTTCTCGTTCATAGAGAAATTCTGATCAGCCCTGAGACTATTAATCAACATAACTCCTGCATCGCAGTTCTTTATTTCCTTTGAAATATCATCACCAAATAACTGGCATGAAATTGGAGTATCAAAGTTGCACAATGCTCTTTACTTTTTGTTTGGAATGTTTGGTCGTATCAAAAACCTCCTCCTAATACTCATGTTATATTTAACCTGTCCTAACAAAGTAAGTGAGTCAGAAACCAGTTGTTTAGTTTGTTCTTTTGCCGGCAAATTGCCCCTAAGCATTTCAGCCAGTTTTATTACCGGTACTATACCGGCTGCCAGAAGATTCTGTAAATCTTTGAATAATCGGTCTACTGACCGTGTTATTTTATCTAAATTTCTCCACATTTCTAAGTTAACTGAAGGTGGAAACATCATGTCACAGTTTTCAGGGACTTAATGACTTTCTCTAATCGATTGCGTATCACATGAAGCTGTACATGCGGTATACATTAATTCGGCCAATGATTTAGATACTGGCGGTCCTCTGGACTTCTTTTTTTATTTTTGGCAGCTTCCATTCATTTTCATCATCAGAGTTATTTTCTTTATCACTTTTATCACCAATAAGTCAGTCATCAATTTCTTTGACATGTCCTTAACTTTAGGTATAACAGAATAATTTATTCCAATATCATCTTCAGATTCATTATTATTTTCTACCTGTACATGCAAATTAGGTGCATTATGAATGTCTACATTTTCATCCCATTCTGTCTCGTTTTCATACTCATCATAGTCATCATAATAACAATCATTGGAATAATCAGTTTGTGACAGGCCTAATTTTTCCATCAGTAATTTAAGGTTACTAGATGACAAATTATTCAAATCTATTTGAACCATACAACTGGGATTACTTGTAGATTTACCTTTTTTCTGTGGTTTCTTAGTACAACTATGTTTCCTACCACCACTAGCGTCCTTCGACGTCACTTTTTTAACAGCAGACTTCAATGTATTGCCATTTTTCTTTTCCTTGGATCTATTTCGAGGAATGTCATCGGATTCGAAAACCGAAAATTCTTCAGCCGAGTCCTGATCAAGACTAAGCACATCGTTTTGTTCACTGTCCTCGTGCTCATGAATGTTCTCAATAGATATTCGAGCCGCTTTTTCTTTACGGGTCTGAACCTGTTGCTCTGCCATATTATTTCCTGGACCACGTCCTAGGAAAAGTAAAAAATAAAAAGAGTTACTTAATACCAATTTTAATTTGTGAATACGTGACCAACGTCCGAATACTTTACAAAAAATAAATTCATGGACAACGTCCAAACGCTCTACGAAAACATCGATCATTTTTTTCCTTAAAATCGTAAATAATTTCTTTAGACTACCCGGACACAACGTCCTAGGTTATAGAGCAACCATTTCTTCCAACTTATTTAAGAAACAATAATTCATAACGTCTCAAACTTACCAAAACCAACGCTGTACAAAATGGCGAAGCAAAACACAGTAAACATGAGACCCATCTATACAGCGGAAACGCTTGGAAAACTATGAGCGCGACGGGGTTTACCTTTGGTTATATTCGGAGCAACAGGTGCCCGTTTCACGTTTTTCACGTTTTTTGAACAGCGATGCAGTGGTGTAGCAGTTTGGGAAACAAACTTGAAACTTGAAACTTGCTAATTTGATGAAACGCCTATTTATATAATTATATTCAATGGCGTTGTACAAAACATATATATGTACATAAAATTGATATAAAAAAGAGATATTGATAAAATTATGCAGCATTAATTAAAGGATTAATGATCTTAAAATGTGTGATATAAATAAGAATGCTGTAAGGAATTTAAGCAATAAAACAATACCGGCTACACTATTAAAACACAGTAAAAGTAAAATATTATGTAATAAATTGATATAACTAGAGTTAAGACAATAATTATAATGATAATACGAGCAAATATTTGGCAACATAAAGACACTGTTTTTCATCAACTAAAAGGATACGTAAAGGGATATTTCTGCACTCTGGCTGTCGGATCCCACAGCTACCGGTCACCTGTCATACTTAAGGACGCTTCTTTTGGGTTTTAACCTTATTTGAACTATCGTGACTACAAGTCACAAATAGACTGACCAAGTGTGACTACAAGACACAACTTGAAGGTTAAAATTTTAGTGTGACTATAAGACACAACTAGAAGGCCTAAGTATGACTAAAAGACAGCTGGTTGATGTAATTCAATCATTGAGCAAAGAAGCCCTAATGATTCTTGATTACCAGTCACTTGTACAATAAATATCATTTTCGAGCAAAGAAGCCCGCACAATTCTTTAATTGCTTGGTTCTATCTAGTGACAAATAAGCCCGTACACCTGAGTCTCGATTATTTTTTCAAATCACAGGTATTCAAATTAAAATAGGTTGTAAAAGTCTCTGAAGAGAAATGTTTTCAAATTCCTTTTAAAAATGTTTATTGATGCGGAAGTCCGGATGCTGTCATTCCACAGTTTCGGACCAACAACTCCGAAACTCCTGTCCATGATAGTTTTTCTCTTTGTGCGTTTCACATCATAACATCCGTCAAACGAGACGGTAGATCGTAGGTTACGTGCTGGTACTTTTTCTTTTAAAAGTTCTGTAAGGTATTTTGGCGCGTTACCAACAGAACAATTATACATGAAGTTCAGTAATTTGAATGTTATCCTAGCCTTTATTGGTAGCCAGTGTAGTTCATACAAGGCGTCTTTTGAACTGTCATATTTCTGTCGGCCGAGTACCAATTTGGCACACATGTTTTGGATACGTTGCATTTTGATTATTTAGCATTGAGCTGTTCCATACAAGATGAGATTACAATAGTCTAGATGGGATATTATCAAAGACAAAACGAGTATTTCTGTCGCTTCTTTTGTTAAGTATTTCCTTATGTTTTGATTTTAAGGTAGTTGTACATGGCTGTACGGCACTTAATTTTGATGTGTTCTTTAAAATCTAGTGTTTCGTCTAAATATGCACCCAAACACCGTATGCATTTTTCTGCTTTAACAGTGTCACCGGCAATATCTATTTCTTTAGATTGACATTTATTTAATTGGGGTCTACTACCGAACATGATGAATTCCGTTTTTGATGCGTTCATTTTCAGTTTATTCTCGTTCATCTAGTTGTTAATAACGAGTGCACAACTTTCAAGTTCTTGAATGGCAGTTCTTTCAACAGAAGAAGATGTAGGTTTGAATCGCTTGTTTGCGGTGTGGTCGTCTGCAAAACCGTAGACAGTGATGGAGGGAGGAACGACATCAAACAGTGTTCCAGCGTACGTCAGGTAGAGCCATGGACCAAGACAACTACACTACACTCCAAAGAACGTGCCGCCGATAAAGATTAATTAACACTTATGCGACAGCTTCTTGGACGAAGATACGAGTCTATCCAGATTAGTGCCGTGCCACATGCACCGTATTGTTTTTGCAACACGTCTAGTAGAATGTCATGATCGACTGTATCGAAGGCAGCACTCAAATCAATGGCGATAAGTGCTGTACCCTCTTGTTCTTCCATACCTTCGAGTATATTATTGACTAGTCTAAGTAAAGCAGATTCACAAGAATGGAATTGTCTGTATGCTGACTGATGTTTTGGGAGGAGATTGTTTTCATTTACGTGTATATTGAGTCTAAACAGAGCAGCCTTTTCAATCACTTTCGATAGAAATGATAAGTTGCTCACTGGTCTATAGTTGGCATAACTCAGGTCTAGTCCAATTTTCTTAAGAAGTGGTCTTACTATTGCCTGTTTAAATTTTGAAGGAAAAACTCCTTGACTCAGAGAGAGATTAACCAATTTTGTCACGAACGGTAGTAAGTCGTTTAAAAATGATTTTAGTACTCTTGTTGGCAAAATGCATCTAGTTCGCATGATTTTGTTTGAAGATGATTGATGATCTTTTTCACTTCATCTTGAGTAAGCTCCTCGAACATACCGAAACATGGCACTTCATTGTGATCGGGTGTGAATTTTTCGAAACTTGCAAGGGCATCTCGAATTTTGTTCATTTTATCCAGGAAGTGATCGGCAAAATTTTCAGCTATCGCGGTGTCGCTTTAACCTTCCGGCATAGGGTTATCATTATTTTTTCCTGTTAATTCTGATACAAACTTGTAGAGTTTTTTAGAATCTCCTTGAAAATCAATTACTTTTTGACCAAGCGATCGTTGCTTCTCTGCATTCAACTCGAAATGGTATTTATTTCTGGCATTTTTGAAAACATGCTAAATGAAATATGCGAAAAGCTGAAGGCTTTACGAAAAATTATAACTATGGACGTATTGGTCGGATAATGCTTAAGGGCCCATACCACCTGGATAGTATTACGTGTCGCGCTTCGCGCTCTATATGTGGTCCTTACAAAAAACTCCGAGGAGTGCTTGACTCTAGGGAAACGGGTTGCTGGGACACAGCTCCTCCTTGATAAGCGGCTGCTTCCTTTATCACAACGCATTGTTACAATCAATAATACGTGTCGCGCTTCACGCTCTGTATGTGGTAGGGATAGTACTTAGGGCCTATGATAGACAACCATAGAAATACATTTATAATAGATGATTTGTTTGCATTTATTTGTTAATATAAAAACACGTGTATTTTGTATAAGATATTTAAGTGAAGTAAGAAATTTTAATTAACGTTGTCACCACGCGGCATCCATTAATTTTAATAAAAATGTCCAATTGTAGTAAAATGGATTTTAAAATGTCTACATAAAATAAAGCTTTATTATATTTATTTACCTGCCTTAAAAATTATCAGCCGCCGAACTGTTCCGTTCATGCCGGAACCCGGGATTGAACCGGGAGCTTTAGATGATTGTTGCGTAATCAACTCCAGTCTAACGCTCTTCCAACTGAGCTATTGCGGCTGACATACTGCTTTTTGGTGAAGTTGTGTATAGGGATCGTTATTATATTTCTATTAATAAACTAATGTATTGTACGTTTTCGAACCACTACGCCTTCCAATAAACTTGCTTGCGCGATAGGTCGTCAAATATCGTACTACATTGATTCTCCACGAAATAAGCAAATTAGAAAAACCACAACATAAATATATTTTGATAATGTTTTGTTTTTATACAAAACCAGAAAGTGTCGCGTATTTGCCCAGTCCCTGTGATCTTTCCCTGTGATCAGTTGTAGATCAGTTATTAATTAAAACAAGTATCTTTGCATTATTGGCAATAAATGTTGTAAATAATGTAATAGGCACAAATGCAGTACTTATTTACACTAATTTACACAAAAAATCACCACTATGCAAGATATTCTTAAAACAAAAATATATACATTGATCCGTAAAATAACTTCTCCTCCCATAAGCGAAAAAAAAGCATTACATACTTGTCGCCGCTCTCCAGAGCGACGCCAATAAAAAATAAATAAATAAATTAGTAACGCGTTTTATAGAACTCTGATACATTTTCAGTTTAAACCAATGTGTAGTTGGAAAAGATCTTTTGTGAAAATGCTAGTTGCTACAACAAGTTCTAATATACTCAATCATTGCAAAATTTATTTTTCAAATAAAAGTTGGTGTAGGTGATTCTCATTTATTTCTAGTTTCTGAACATATACATGTTTTGCCTATTTTAAGACATAAATGTTCATGAGTTTTGAGATGTTCGTGATAATCAGCTTACCTGCATTTAAACCAACACTCGTTGATATATGTTTCACCCTCGACACCGCAAACTTGCTTGACGGTGAATGCTGGACCACAATTGCAGGCGTCGACAGACATGCCTTAAACAAAACACAGGCACAGTTGCATGTAAATTATAAAATAAAATAATATAATATGGTGACTCCTCAGATATCTCTTTGTTCAAGGTGGTACTTATATGCCCTGCACATTTAAAGGCATTCACAAAGTAACAGTATTTTATTTTTCATGATTCTACGGAAAAATGCAATTATACGATTTTTTAGAACATGTATATCTTAATGTTATAATTTTATATGTAAAATTCAAGGTTCTTACACAAATGTGTACAGTGCAAACCATTGCTTCGAGTACAATGATAAGGTACTGACACCATGGTCACCTACTGTCACCATACAGACTATGGCAACACAGATCAATGAAGGGTTCATTTTCAGCCTGGATAATAAAGTAAAGAGTTACATAAGTACAGTTTGGTTAAAAAAATATGAAAAAAAATCATTATATAAGCGCTGTCATCAGATATCTAATTATCCGAATACTACTTTAAAATCAGGGTACAATAATAGTTAGTTTATTCTCTATTTATTATACAACATGCGATATCCATTTTATGATCTAGATTATTATAACACTGCTATCGACAACCCTTAATCAAAGGGAGACCTTAATCCTTTATGACGAATTGGGTAATAAAAATACACATGTATTGGTGCGCTGTAATCATCACATAGGATCTGTTGAATTCACGCCATCCTTACACTGATATTGCTCATATATAAAAAATCAGAAAAAAATGAATTTATAACTAGTTACAAAAATAACAAACCAACAAATCAACTTAACCTACAAAACGAACATACATAAAAGAACAATCAAAACAATGACAACGCATGTATAACCCATTTATGCCTAGCGTCTAGAAAAAATGCATTGGCAAACAGCGTAGACCCAGGTGAGACGCTGCATATAGAAATAAATATACTAGACATCCGTAATTTGGAAATAAATTGATCCAATGTGTGTGTGTGTGTGTGTCCGGTTACCGTTTGCTGCCATTTGTAGCAACGTTTCTCACGGCATTGACATGTGTTGCTGACCTTCGGCTCTTGCACATGTCCATACGTCTAGACATGCGGTCGGGTGGGCAATGGGAATGGTGCAAACAAATGAGGAAAACTGTCAAAAACACTTGTGCTTTTTTATATATGAATTTGTTTATCAGTATTGCAGTCATATCACGGCGGTCAGTTGACCTATTCACACTTTTTCATCAAAGATGGTTTACCTGACTGAGTGCACATACTTATGCCACTAACTTACAACTGTCCTACTTGTCGCAGAGGTAGGGTCAGAATTGACATAGAAAGGATTATGGCCATTCCCCCCCCCCCAACAGATTGTATGATCGGGCAGGAGATCGACCCCCCGATGTTCGGACTTGTAGTACAACGCTTCAGGACTGTGCAAGCCCGTCGGATGGCAATCCATGGATTTGAGTTTGAAAAATGATGAAAGCGAAAAACCGAAATAATTGTATATAAGCAAATACAGAATGAAACAGAGTTCTGGGATGGCGATTAGTAAAAGATTGTCTAGAATAATACACAAGTCTGAATAAAACAACCTATTTGTTGAATATGTGTTTGGTATGTAAGTTCTTAAATGGTAAGAGTACGAATATGTTTGATATAATTTAAACTCAAGAACCAGTCAGAATACACAAGTAGTCTCCTCATTTGTTTGATAATGGTAATTTCTTTTGGCAGAAAGACTTATCACTATTTTCTGCCAAAATATTTCACATCAAAACACGTACCAGCGACTCTTTCGGTCGTCATTCGCATTATATAAGTTATTTACTGATTTGTTGTGATGTGCGTTATAACGATGTCAGTAAAAGGATATTTCAAGTTTAAACCGGGGTCAGTTGAGTTTACAAGTCTAGCTCAAATAAACGAAAGCCTGGAAGCTATATCCCCTCGAAAAGGGAGGCGGAAAACTACAACGGGCGAGGCATGGTCAGGGGTGATAACCCAAAAAAAGGGTAAGGGTAAGGGTTAGGGTTAGGGGTCGGGTTAGGGTTAGGGTTGGGTTTAGGCTAACCCAAACCCTTACACTAACCCTAACCCTCTAACCTCCCCTTGCGCAATACCATACCATACCTCGCCCGTTGTAGTTTTCCGCCTCCCCCTCGAAAAGCAATAATTCAGACGCTTGCTTTATACGATGGTCATGCGTTCGCTCCCGTATCAACACTGCGACATTATATTATATCGACGCGGAACATGTGTAGTTACGCCTTCAGCTTCCAGTCTAGACCTTTAAAACATATATCTGTGGGTCGGTCAGTAAAATTTATTCAATATAGATATAAAATAGCTCTTACAACTCTATGTTGCTTTGTAGAATCAAAATAACGTGAATAATTTATTAAGATGAATATCTAACATAAATGAATATTTACGGTGCATACATGTTTAATTATTGTTTTAGAAGTGTGAAACGATTGTTAAAATAGAATATTATGCTATTTTTTAATGAAACCCCGACATGAAGAAACGTGAGCAAATTTTACAAGAATATAACAAATGGCGGTTTAAGCATGATTGATATAGAACGCTTTGTAAATGGTCCTTAGGTGAATAAAACGATTTAAACATCAATCTGAGTAAAAAATAGCCACATTATACAGTACCTTCCTCGAAAGCTAAGGTTTTACTTTTACTTTAAAAAAACATGTAAAATTGACGATAGATACACACAAAACTTCGACCAGTGTTCTAAATATAATACAGCCAAGCACGGTATTGGTGCTCAAAGTAGTCTCACTTACTCAAAAAAAGAAATTGTAGATACAGCATTTCCTTGGAGTACTTTTTAAAGCTTACAGTATCCTCTACTCTAATCAAGTTGAATTTTATTTGATCATGCATGCATTAGTTTTTTATCTAACATTTTCATCCTATGGTATAATACAAGTTACAGACACTATAATAGTAATATAACATGCAAGAAAAACATAACAAAAGTTCGAAACTTTAATTATTTTCACTGTAACATCAATTACAGGTTATAAACTGTTGAAATAAAGCAAAAAACGGAAGTGATTACTATATTAACAAAAAAATCAAAGCATTAATGAATCAGGTATCAGACCAAAAGATAACCAAGCAAGAAACAATTCATTTACTTTATAAAAGACCCTCGATATAGCTAATTAGGCATTTTTCTGAAACCAAGAAGTATATTGAAGCAAAATAAATCGACCAGACTTGGTTGAAGAAACAAGCAATTTTTTAAAATGTATAATTACATGCTCATAAGTTTGGTTACATACACTACCACAATTTTTTATGTGAAAAACAGTTACAGAAGCACATGAAGCATCAAAAATGCACTATAAAAGCAAGCCAACATAAAAACAGTGACTTGAACATTATGTCAAATGATTTTTGATCTGTAAGAATTATAGTTAAAACACATTTGTTCAATCACATGTCCTAGTTGGTTACAGACACTACACATGTATTATATTGGGTAACAATGGCTGTCCAGGAGACTTTGAGCTTGACCAAAAAAACAAAAAAACAAAAAAACTTCATTTTCCTTTCTTCAAAGTTTCCGCTACTAATTAAAGTATAAGAATGTAAATAAAAACAGTGTAAAGCAAACAGCGCATGTGTCTTCATTGATCCATTCATAAGCAAAGGAAATGAATAAATGCAGCCATTTGAATCAAAGTAAAAACAGAAAGAACCTCAGGCATGGTTTAAAGTCAACAAAGCTTTTAAAATGATTTCATATGCTCTTTGATTGCATAAATAATAGTCAGTTAAATGTGTAGGCATTGTAATGTGTGTAACCATATGACCATCAGAACAAACTATTTGATATTTTGTCTAATCTCAGTAAGTTCTCAAATTGTTTTGTTTGGATTTAATGTTCTCATGATATTTAATGCCAAAACTATGTTTCCAATTTCATATTCTATGAGATAATTGAAAAAAAATGCCTGTTATTAGAAATATGCACTGTGAAAGCTATTTATCTACATTATAATGATAAATATTTCAAATTTCAGACAAAAATGTCTAAATAATGTGCATAAGAAATCAGCAATGTAATACAAAACACAATTTTGTTTCATTTCACTCACATATTAGGGAAATGGTTTAACGCTTACAAGGAGGTTATTTGGATACAGACAACACACATTTCCGCGTAACCTAATCAAAAATGTAGATACATACGCGTGTCATTACCAGAGGTTTGTTCTTGTCGTCTCTCCATATTTAAGGGTTGTATCATAATAAAGAACACACATATAAGTAGATCAATCATTTTAGAAAAAGAAAATCAGGTTATATTTTTCCTAAGTAATTTGTTCGTAAAACAATGCCACAAGAATGCTTACTATATGTCATCCCAAGAGGCCTTGCATTACTTTTTTGCACATTACTCTATTGCACAATGTATGATGTAACATTCCAACATAAAAGATGGAACTTTCTCATGAGTATAAAAAAATATTTATGACATATAGAACAGGGATTTTTTCGCTTCATTTTTTACACATTTTTGTAGTGTCTGCAACTTTTTCTTAGTAGTATTTTTAATAACGATAATATTTAGCAAGGCAAATTTCGGCCAACTTAGACATTACATGAATACACATTAACTAATGTAGGATATATACTTTTGCATGGAAAAACTATTGCCACATAAACTTTCAATGGTTACAGACAGACACTACAGAATTTTAAATAAAAAGATTTACCAAGGAACTATCATTCATGCTAAAACCCCGGCTAATCTAGTATGTTTTAATGTGTTTTGTACTTATCCTAATACAAAACTGAATTTGTTATGTTAATACAAGTTTAATTTACTGAAATTTTGTACCAATAATTAGAGTATAACAATAAGTTATTATTTCATTGATTCAAGCAGCAAATCGTACGGGATAAAATTCTGTATAATATTATACCAATGTTAGCATTATTTGTTTCTGATATTAAGAGCATTTCTCATATAAATCAATAGATTTTTTCAAGTGAGACTGCATAACGCTAAAAAGGGCCATTTTCAGAGCATGTTTCAAGGTATATCTCAAGAATGGGTAACACTAGCCTCTTTAAATTTTCAGAAAAATAAGATGGGTATATGCCAGTCTAGTAGATCTTTAAAATTAATTCATATCTTATATATTTTTTCTGTGCATGGATATAACATATAAAAATGCAAATCAGCACCAATGCCGTGTTTAAGAATATACAGTATTAAAAGTGTACAATAAGGTAAACGCTAAAACAAGAAAATAAAACAGCACATATACCTGCATATAAATACTATTGAATAAAAAGAAATGCACTGGGTTTATTTTTCTACAAAACATTGCGTATAAAAAATATCATTCATGTAGAACAAATATAAAAATGTTAATTAATGCATAATTAAATATATATTGTAGGAAAATAACATTGACATCTTTCAGATATGTACTTTTAAATATCCGGACATACTATATAGTTTTGCAAATTTGCTTTCATTCTTCCTGTAGTGCGCAATACCGGTTAGGACATAGTGGCGCACGATCAGCTTCAGGTGCCGCTGTTAACTGTTAACTAGAACATTGTGGCAATGGCGCACGATCAGCTTCGGGTGCCGCCGTTATCTGTTAACAAGAACCTTGTGGCCATCGCGCACGATCAACTTCAAGTGCCGCCATTATCTGTTAGCAAGAACACTTTGGCCATAGCGCTCGATCAACTTCGGGTGCCGCCGTTATCTGTTCACAAGAACCTTGTGCCATAGCGGTCGATCAGCTTCAGATGCCGCCGTTATCTGTTAACAAGAACATTGTGGCCATAGCGCACGATCAGCTTCAAGTGCCGCCGTTAACTGTTAAGAAGAACATTGTGAACATGACGCACGATCAACTTTAGGTGCCGCCGTTATCTGTTAACAAGGCCATTGTGGCTATAGCGCAAGATCAGCTTCAGGTGCCGCCGTTATCTGTTAACAAGAACCTTGTGGCCATAGCGCACGATCAGCTTCTGGTGCCGCAGTTATCTGATAACAAGAACCTTGTGGTCATGGCGCACGATTAACTTCAGGTGCCGCCGTTATCTGTTAACAAGAACATTGTGAACATGACGCACGATCAACTTCAGATGCCGCCGTTATGTGTTAACTAGAACCGTGTGGCCATGGCGCACGATCAGCTTCAGGTGCCGTCGTTATGTGTTGACTAGAACATTGTGGTCATAGCGCACGATCAACTTCAGGTGCCGCCGTTATCTGTTAACAAGAACCTAGAGGCCATGGCGCATGATCAACTTCAGGTGCCGCCGTTATCTGTTAACAAGAACCTAGAGGCCATGGCGTACAATCAACTTCAGGTGCCGCCGTTATCTGTTAACAAGAAACTTGAGGCCATGGCGCATGATCAACTTCAGGTGCCGCCGTTATCTGTTAACTAGAACCTTGTGGTCATGGCGCACGATAAGCTTCAAGTGCCGTCGTTATGTGTTGACTAGAACATTGTGGCCATGGCGCACGATAAGTTTCAGGTGCCGCCGTTATCTGTTAACTAGAACATTGTGGCCATGGCGCACGATCAACTTCAGGTGCCGCCGTTATCTGTTAACAAGAACCATGGGGGAACATGCTCCCGAAAATGCGCTGATATTGGCTAAAAGATGTACTAGGGCGTTTTCATAACCTGCATTTTACAATTTGGTTGTTTGTTTAGGGAAATAAATTTGAGTCCCGCTATGTGAAAAGAGGGTTTAATGCATGTACCAAAAGTGTTTCCCAAGATACTAGTAAGCCTTTGCAGTCCGCACAGTCTTATCAGGGCCTTAACTAGATGTTCTTCAAGAAGAGTCTTCTTTCAACGAAAAATACAATACAATAAAAGCGGAAAGTATCGTCCGTAATTATTATGTGCGACAGGGCCTGGTTTGTCAGCCCGCTATTACACCCGGTATCCCACAATGAACGATGATTGCAGCTCCGGTACAACATGAACAGTCCTACCATATGGTAGCTTCAATGGCGTCTACATGCCACAAGGTGACGTCACGACCGGGACGTTGCTTGGGGTCATGTCTTGGGACCAGGAGCCCGACAGTGCAAATGTGTCAGTACATTAAGTATACTGTTTACTTGTATCTGTTACCAGACCAGGACCAGGTACTTCTGACACATTTATTCAGCAGTAGAGCTTATTCAAGTTTATAGCCTATTATATATATATGTATGCATTATACAATTTTTATGCAAGTAATGGTAGAAGATAGAAATTTGAGAATATATATATAAAAGTATACAACAACAACAACATGTATTCATCAATATAGCATATACAAGTACATAACCCTCACATATGAAAATGAACATTAATTATATATATATATATAATATATTATATATTAATTATATATATTAATTATATATATTAATTATATATATATATATTTATTTATTTATTTATATTTATATATATATATATATATATATATATATATATATATATATATATATATATATATATATATATATATTTATATTTATATATATATATATATATATATATATATATATATATATATATATATATATATATATATATATATATATATATGTATATATACAAGTATACAACAAATATAATATATAATATATTATATATATATATATATAATTAATGTTCATTTTCATATGTGAGGGTTATGTACTTATATATATATTTATATTTATATTTATATATATACAAGTATACAACAACAACAACATTTATTCATCAATAAAAGCCTATACAAGTTCATAGCCCTCACATATGAAAATGAGCATAAATTTAATATATGCCAGTACAGAATTTTATGCGTGCAAGTTACGTGTAAGGGCGAAATATTGACTCTAAAAATAATTTGATCATCGTGTCAACGATATTGTTTACAATTGGCATATAACCAAGGCAATACAGATATACTTTGCTTGTTGTAAATAAATAAATGTCAAATTTAACGATTGCGAAAACGTGGCTATTATGATCTCGAACAAAATGCAAAATCCAGCACGTAGCTTCAAACTGCGCAAATCTTTTAATTTGCCACAAATTCTTATATTACTTTTCCGTTACATTAACCCATGTATGCCTAGCGTCTAGAAAAAGGCCTTGGCAAACAGCGTAGACCCAGATGAGACGCCGTATGATGCGGCGTCTCATCAGGGTCTTCGCTGTTTGCTTAAAGGAATTTCTGTAAGAAATATTCTAAATATAGAAATAAATATACTGGACATCCCTAATTTTGGAAATAAAATGGTCCAAATTAGAATGATGGGAGAGTCCACTAGGCGTAAATGGGTTAATCACGTTAACGCTTAGTAGCAAGAGTTCAAACATGTCAAAAATGCGTCTTGTTAAAGGTCTGTGCTACATTGATCATTGGATGATGCATTAATGTGTTGTACAGATAACGACCCACATAATAATCGGCACAATGTAAAAGCATAGCAAAGGATCCGAGTGTTTTGTTTAAATTATTGAAATAATTTAATTTAAAAAGTAATGTTCAATCTAAAGTTATATCTGAATGTTAGCTACCTACGCATTCAAGTTCAGCAAATTACCTCCATCCAAAATAAAAGAAACTGTCTTCCAGTTTTAAAAACAATTACTCTGACCTTCATCCATATGGCTCAACACGAAATCCCAAGCACGGTCTAAATGAAAGCAAAACACACAACATATCAGTGCAATAAAAACAACAAATAATGCAATACCTCTATCAATTCGTAATTTTGTGATTATTAGTAAAAGGGACCTTGACCTTTAGCAGACTAGCCCAAATTACCTTCCCATGCTGGGTCTCTATACAAGCTTGATGTATCGAAAGTGTCATCAAAATAAGTTTTTTATTAAGGTTGTTGACCGAAAACCACCTAAAAGTATATGACCGACAACCACCTACAAGTATATGACCGAGAACCACCAACAAGTAGATAACCGAAAACCGCCTACCAGTATATGATCGGGAACCACCTACAAGTATATGACCGGGAACCTGCTTCAAGTATATGACTGAAAACCAACTACAAGTATATGACCGGCAACCACCTACAAGTATATGACCGGGAACCACCTACAAGTATATGACCGGGAACCACCTACCAGTATATGACTAAAAACCACATCCAAGTATATGACCGGGAACCTACAAGTATATGACCGGGAACCACCTACAAGTATATGACCTGGAACCACCACAAGTATATATGAGAGCAAACAACTTCATGTTTTTAAATTTTGTATAAATAATGGCTATAGTTCATAAGTGCATCATGCAGTTTGTCTGGTTATCAAACTTGTTGGATATTAAATTAGCATCATATAGTACAACCTCAGATCATGATAATACTGTGTCTTGTTCTGAGAAAACTGGGCTAAATACATGTGCGTAAAGTTTCGTCCCAGATTAGCCTGTGCAGTCCGCACAGGCTAATCAGGGACAACCCTTTCCGCTTTAATGGTATTTTTAGTTTCAAGGAAGTCCCTCCTTACCGAAAATCAAGTTTATGCGGAAAGTGTCGTCCCTGATTAGCCTGTGCGGACTGCACAGGCTAATCTGGGACGAAACTTTACGCACATGTATTAAGCCCAGTTTTCTCAGAACAAGACACATACTTATCATGAAGAAACCGTAAAAATCGTTCAAACCTATCTATCCCATAACGCTTATCTTAATCAAATCGGCATAACGTAAACGAATGCATGCCATAATTATGTTGGGGATACCAAAATAAAGATATTTAGATCAAGTAATAGAAAATGGTTTTGAATGAGTTTTTGCGTGCAACTTATAGTAATTCTTTTTAAAAGATATATGCGAGTTGTTAGTTATTTTACGTTGAAAATCTATCTTGTCCGTCAGCATTATTGTATTCGTGTACCATTGACATTTTGATTCTAAACAACTTGAACAAAGAATTATTCACGAAAATAATCGGCAAATATTTGGAAGTAAAAAAGCCCATGTTATGATCAACGTTGTTTGCCCGGGAGTCAAACCCGAGACCGCTGGACGACAGACCGATCTGGCTTAACAACATACTTTATGAGAAATGTAACTTTTTCCAAATGATCAATTACACATGTTACGAACGCTTGTTTTTAATGAGGAGTTGTATTTAATTGGTTTGAATACAATATTTATTTTTATTTGACGATTTGTTGTAAAAAATGTCATCTTGTCGAACATGTCCCTTTATTGTTGTTGATGTAAGCACTTCTTTACTGATGTAGAAGCTGTAATAAACATTTAACAACGGCAGAACACAACTCAGAACTGTATTTTTTTATATTTAATATCATCAGCAACAACAATACAAAACAGCTATCATTTCTAGTCTCTCATAAAGCTGTCCATGGCTGAGTCGTCAGCTATAGCGTCAACATTCCCACCGTCACTGAACATAGAACGTAGTCGTGTTAACGTCCTGAATGATACGTCATCATTTACGTCATCAAAGACGTTCTTCTCCAGCTCACACATGGTATCATCCTCGTCAAAGGCGCTATCCAAATGTGACGTAACACTGACGTCATCTAATCGAGAGTCACACTCGCTGACTTCAATCCCAAGAACGTAACCATCACCACATAGGAAAGCTACATCCATGTCACATGACACATTGGTAGAAGCGGCCTCCATTCCGTTTCCTGGTGTTCGTTCCGGAAGTTCAAACCTTGTGACGTCAACATCCCCATCCGCTCGCGTCCTTTGCGGGAGTGATATATTGTAGCTCTTAATTGATGGGACACGGTTAACACTGCTAATGTTCTTACTATAACAGCTTCGATCGAATTCGTTGAAATTTCCTCCTCGCTCTGTCGATCGACGCCTTTTTTGACGCCAATTTGGAGATCTTTTTCAGGACGAAATTCGTGACACTGTTGTCAATCCTTGACCGCACTCGCTTGTATACCCTCGTCTCATTGGGTAGCATTTTCTCTATACCCTTTCTGCATTCGAACATCGCGTAGCAATTATCGTCTTCAGACGTGATCCCGCGGATGACATCATGGCACGTGGTGTGTCTGCTGATGTGACAACGCATGCGCACGCCATCCATATCCACAGCTATCTGGGTGGATTCCCTACGATGTTTCATCTAAAAAAAAATACGTAACGAAAAGCGTAAAACATTAGACAATAAGAACATGCGCAATAGACCTAAAAATATAGCAAAAATTGTATGCCTAAATAAAGATTTATAGAGAACGATCAGTAAACAAAATTAATCATTAAAAAATAATCAGTAAATGAAAACATCTGTCATTAAATATATAAATAGAAATTCAAAGGTTAACGAAAGATTTGAACGCATATATATGCTTAATGCTCAAGTGATCTCAGTCGACCCGATATGAACCGTACCGTAAATAATAAATAAATAAAAAGAAATATATATAGGATCTGGCACGAGTTGTCATATCTTAGCATATTTTATTAAACGAGTTCGGGAATTTTGTTAGTAAGCGAGCCTTTGGCGAGTGTCAGATCTTTTTTATCACATGCTTTTAAATAAGCAAATTAAATAAGTATTTACGCAAACATAATGATAAATCCCGAATGTGACGTCATTTGACGTTGCAACTTCATTTCAGCAAAATAACAAAATGCGATTGGTCAAAAAACAAAAACTAAGCCAATGAAAACCCTTTAAAATGTTGTATTACATAGAGGATATTTGTTGTATTCGGTGGATTATCGATTTTAATTCACGAGTGATCGCAGAAAATGGTATCACGAGTGGCACAGCCACGACTGAAATATATATTTTCTATGATCACGAGTGAATTAAAATCGATAATCAACCGAATCCAACAAATTTTCTTTTTATTTCATGCTTTTTTTCACAGTTTATATATTTTGTTAAATAGTTTAACTAAAGAATTTCGCTGGGATAATGACGTCATTTCGTCAAAAAATGACGTCATTTCACAGTAAACAATGAAAATTATCGATAATTTTCACTGATAATTTTCACTGTTTGAAACAGTGAAATTATCAGTTTTAATTCACTGGTATTTCTCTATTAACCACCGGAAAGCATAAAATAAACATGTGTAATAAAAAAAATATGTAATGGTTATATTACATGGGAAACAGGGTACGGCATGTGATAAAACTTTATAACAATCAAGGCAGAAATTACCGGTACCTTGAGTAAGTTAATTTTCCACAGATAAATTTATTGTAGACAATAGTACAATTGTATATAGAAATTTATCTTGGACGTATGTGGCATACTAGTTTATGTCGATGTACAGATTGTGAGTGTGCAGATAAAAAATGTTCAACAGTTTTTATTCGTTTCCAAGTCAATTACTGTAAAAACAGACCGTCCGCCGAGCGCCAGTATGTCCACGTAGAGAAAACATTCTGTCGCACGTTGTTAATTGGCACGCGTATTTGAATGGTGTTGGAAATAAGAATCAAATTGACTGCACACGTGATTAGTTGAGTAATTACAATCATTATACTGTTTGCGATTATTTCTTGCAAAGTGTAAATAGATGGGTTCCAGACAGACAGACGCGTGAAGTTCACCGTTTTATTTTGGTGAAAATACTACGAATAAATTATATTTTAAATAATTGTATATGATCTAAATTATGTGTTACGAATATTTGTTTTTAGGAAGGTTTATCACTCACCAACAATTACTTATGCTCGTTATACTTCTAAAATATTTTTGTAATAAACATAACAATGTTGCACTTAGTTTAGTAGATAAATTATTGTGTTACATCGTAATATTCATGTGTACCCAGGTAGGCAGTCAAAAGGAAACAGCCCATTTTGATTTATAGGATTAAACTACCTTTATATTGAAAATAGTTCAATAACGGGCATCAGTTCTGATGAAAGATTGTAAAAATACATGAACATGTTTACGCGCAAAAGCGCTGACCTGGGTAGTTACATGTCACAAGAACAATTTATACTCGATACATATTTTCTATTCGACAAATTTACATGTCAATTTTGTAATTTTTACTTGAACGGTTGGATCTTCATTACAATGAAATTCCACAATGTTGTTATTTTATAATTGTGGTCTGGGGTTTGAAATCCGTAAAAAGTGTCATAGCTTACATGTAAAATGCGAAATATGTGTGCTCCATAAAATTTACAGAGTAAATAACTTTGGAGAGATTATATGAGTCCCGGACATTCGTTCCCGTATTTTCAAAATAACGTAGGAACGAGTGTCCGCTTTGTCAAAATAAAGTAGGAACGAATGCTCGGGTTGACAAAATAACGTTTGAACGAATGCACGCCTTGTCGAAATAAGCTGAGGAACGATTGTCCGTAGAAACGTACTACCAGATTATCTAGTTACATTACACATAGTCGTATTCGTATTTTTTACTTTCGTTACACACACATTTCTTTATGCATAGGTTTTTTACTTACTTTTAAAGTATACGGCTTTATTAGTACAGCCGCATCCATATAAGGGAAATCCACCGTTTATAATAAGTATTATTATATTTCAGCGAGATACTTTATTTGTTTAAGGCCTTAATGATGAATTGTTTGCTTCAACTAACGTTTCTTAAACAAACGGGTTGGTAGGACGATCAAAGTAAGAAAATTAAGATATTGAACAGTGCAAAAATGATAAAAATGGTTAACAAATAGAAGACAAAATCTTATAGGATAAACACTTAGTTGAATCAAACTTAAAATTTGTCAATAATTAAAGAGACAATATGTCTCGCATTGGGAAATTCACACGTTAGAACATTACTCGCTACCACACGTCTGTTACACTTCCAGGTACTCGTGTAGTCAATTTGTCCTTAATTAATAACATAACTGGTACACGTGTCAATTAACAAGGTGCCAATGGAAATTGTCGCCACGTGGAAATTATTTGGTGTCTATAATACACTATAAAAACCATCTAGAATACATTGATGGCACACTTTGGTGTTCAAAGTTCACATCACATGTTGATGAAATTTGAAATTAAGTCATATATAGACATTATATTACGACTTTACTACAACAATTATTTGCAGTCGAACTGAGTATTTATTGAATCGAAAAAATGGTAAATGTGATTTATAATAATAATTTTCATTTGACAATTTATGCTAATTAGTATTGCTTCATAGTAAAACAGTTTATCTTAAAATTAAGTTTCCTGTTCTCAAATTATTAATTCCCCCCCCCCCCCCCCCCACAAAATCATATAAAATGTTGCTTATTGTTTACCACATAATATTAGGCTAAGAATAATAATAAGTAAAATGTTCTCGTCTGATTATTGTATTCGAGTCAACCCTACTTTCAAACAAAAAGATGAATCAAGCAACGGTTGCTTATATAAGTTAACCTATTAATCAATATATACTTACTGTTGTTTTTTTTTCAGATGAACATCCGTCCGGCCGCAAATATAAATGACGCCACATACATCGTTCACCCGGCTTCCATGGTGACTGCAAAGCAGGCGTATGAGGCCCGCCTAAGGAGCCGCTTGCGTCGTTTGCGTTCAAAACTGTTTCACGGCGACAAGAAAAAACTTCAGTCGACCCTGCCTGAAAACTTCAATAGCGACAAACAAGTGAATAAGTGTAACAATAAAGACATCTATAATGCAACTCGCAGTGCTACTTATCAAATCTGTAAACTTGTACCTCCTATCAGATTGCGAGGAGACGGCGCTGATGACGTCGCAATGATAGAACTCATAAGAACACGCGGCGATGGCGCTGATGGCGTCCCAGTGTGGGAACTTCCGGCTCGCACTCCCGGAGATGGAATAGACGATGAGTGTCACGGTGTTTGTGATTTAGACGCTGCCTTTCTAGCCGAGGAGGAGACTTGTGACGTTTGTGATTTAGACATGTGTATGATTGATGAAAGCAGCGTGACAACCTACCCAGAGAGCGCTTATATTGAAGCGTATGAAGGCGACAGCGTGTGTGAGCTGGAGAAGAACGTCTTTGATGACGTCGACGTATCCATAACGACCTTAACGCGACTGCGTTCTGTGTTCAGTAAGGGTGGTATTATTGAAGGCATAGTTAATGACTCTGCACTCGAGAGTTTTATGAGAGACTAGACCAGTCAGTGTTTGTTATTGCTTCATTTCTGTATAATGTTTCCAATGTGCTATTATATTGTTTGTGATAAATATGAAACATATAATAATTTGTTCGATTTACTGGGCATTTTCGTACCTAAACTTACGGTATTTCCCAAACGTTAATTATGACAATCGTCTAAGAAACCTTACAACATCACCGGTTTGTAATGGGATGTCAATGTCTTCAGTGGCATATAATTTGACTAAAATTAAGATATATATGCAATATTTTTTCTGACGCTGTCCATATGCCACGGATATCCCTTCTGCATGCCAATTGACAAAGTGTTGCGTGACAGGAATACCACATAGAAACTATGTAAGTTAAAGTCGAGGCATGTACCTCTCAATGGCTGTGGTTACATATAATACACACTCGTATTACAATTTTTATTGCAAGGTTGACATTTAAGCAATCAAAACAGTTGATAAATTAGCCACGCCGTCATCATAGAAATATCTTTTGTTTAAATCATTTTTTTAAATTTATCCCACAAAAACAATGAAAATCTAGCAATGGACCAAATCATTTTCTTTCACTTTACCATATAAATAATGTAAACACGCTTGAAGTGTCACGTTTAACTATAATAAAGCAAATTACATGTTGGTTTCACGCGAAATGTTAACCCTTCACTGGATTTTCAATAAGAAGAGACTTCATTTGAAAAGAAAAACTTCAATGAAAGCGGAAAGTGTCGTCCCTTATTATAAGCCTTTGCGGACTGCACAGGCTACTCTGTGTCGACATATTATGCACATGCGTTAAGCCCCGTTTTAACAGAGCGCGACTAAAATTGTCAGAAGACGATCGATTCCAATTGCCATATGGATTATTTTCTTTTCCAGAGTGGGTAATCATGTGCTAGTCAAGATGGCGACGTCCATACCGAGACAATTATTTTTCGCCTTTTTAAACCCTTTATTACTTCTGTTTTTTAAATGACGCTCATTTTCCAGCCATATCAGTAAAAAGGTGATTAGCGTTTATTTCGTATTTAAATTTGCTTTATATCTCGACTTGACTACCCGCAATTTTTTTAGTGGAGCCCTAATTAGGTCATCCCGCTAAGAAATTTTGCACCGAGTGTCGAGATATAGAGCGAATATTACTATGAAATAAAAGCCAGTAACTTTCTTCCTAAAATGGCTGGAAAGTGAGCGGAATAAAAAATAATAATACAAGTAATAAAGAGTATAAATCGACGAAAAAAACCTGCCTCGGCATCGACGTCGCCACCTTGTCTGTCACGTGATTACACCCTCTGTTATCATACCGAACAAATAATTACAAGCATCTAACACTCAGTCTGAGCGGTAATTGTTTTCATGAACTGGATTAATTTGAAGGTTATGAGTTTATACTTAAACTGATCTACATTGGGCTTTTGATTGAGAATGTTGAAAATTGAAACACGGACGGACTTTATCTTTCTGAATCATGGAACTAAAACTTCGAAATAACCGAAATAAAAACATTTCATCAAACAACATTGAACATATAGGCATTAATAATATCAGTGTAGTCGTGATGCAATAACGATACGCCACGTGCAACTGGTTGATTCGGGTTGTATAGTCCAATCGCGTCTGAGACTGCGCGCGCAATTTGGATGTAGTTTCGGGGTTTATATTAATATCGCATCGTAGACTGCACGTGCAACTTGGTTGTTGTTTTGGGGGTTATCTTCATATCGCGTCGTAGACAGCACGTAGACAGTACGCGCAACTAAGTTGTTGTTTCAATGTTTAAATCATATCGCCACTTGGTTGTTGTTTTGGGGTTTATCTTCATATCGCGTCATTGTTTGCACTCGCCACTTGGTTGTTGTTTTGGGGTTTGTCTTCATATCGCATCGTAGACAGCACGCGCAATTTGTTTGTTGTTTTGGGTTTTTTCTTCATATCGCGTCGTTGTCTGCACTCGCCACTTGGTTGTTGTTTTGGGGATTATCTTCATATCGCGTCGAAGACAGCACTTGCCACTTGGTTGATGTTTTGGGGCTTATCTTCATATCGCGTTGTAGACAGCACTCGCCACTTGGTCGTTGTTTTATGGTTTATCTTCATATCGCGTCGAAGACAGCACTCGCCACTTGGTTGTTGTTTTGGGGTTTATCTTCATATCGCGTCGTAGTCTGCACGCACAACTTGGTTGTTGTTTTGGGGTTTATAGTCGTATCGCGTGTAAGACTACACATGCAATTTGATTAATATTTCGGGTTTTAGTTGTTCGCTTGCGAACAACTAAGGTTAAGAGCAAGTTTTGCAAGCCAGTCTTGCTGATGACCCGAGATCTGATTACTGCCGAGATACGCGCCGAGAAATAATTCGCGGCGTTGTTTCAGTTATTGAACTACAATCATTTACATGTCAAAAACCACCTACAAGCATATGACCGGGAAGCACCTACAAGTATATAACCGGGAACCATCTACAAGTATATGACCGAAAAAAACTACAAGTATATGAGCGGCAACCAATTACAAGTATATGACCGGAAACCACCTACAAGTATATTACCGGGAACCGCTTACAAGTAAATGACCGGGAACAACCTACAAGTATATGACCGGGAACCGCCTGCAGGTACATGACCGGGAACTACCTATTATTATATGACCGGAAACCACCTACACGTATATAAAAGCAAACACCTTAAATTTTGCAAATATACAATAAATAATGGCTATAATTCATAAGTGCTTCATGCAGTTTTTCTGGTTATCAAACTTGCTGAATATCAAATTAGCATCATATAGTACAACCTCAGATTATGATAATGCATATCAGGACGAAACCGTACGCAATCGTTCAAACCGATTGATCCCATAGCGCTTTTCTTAATCAAATCGGCATGATGTAAACGAATGCACAGTATAATTGTGTCGGGGACACCAAATTAATGATATTAAGATCACTTCACGAAAAATGGTTTTTATGAGTTTTAGAGAGCGAACTTATGTGTAATTGTTTTTAAAAGAATTATGCGAGTTGTTAGTTATTATACGTTTAAAAATCAATATTGTTCGTCAGCATTATTTATTCGTTTTTGTGTATATGTCATTTTGATTCAAAACCATTTGAACAAAGAAAAAATCAAGGAAACAATTGGTAAATATTAGGAAGTGAAAACGCTCATGTTATGATCAACGTTGCTTCCCCAGGATTCAAACCTGAGACCGCTGGATGACCGACTACTCCACTTTAACACTTAACAACATAACATTTGAGATTTTTTTTCTCAAATTATCAATTACAAATGTTACGAACTCTTGTGCTTAATGAGAAGTTGTATTTTATTTGGTTAAATACAATTTTCATTTTCTTTTACGGTTTGATGTAAAAATATCTTTTTGTCGAACAGGTCCCTGTTTGTTGTTGATTTATGCTCTTCCTTACTGGTGTAGAAAATATAAATGAATATTGAACAACAACAAAACAAAACCGAGAACTGTATTTTCTATATTTAATATCAGTAACAAATAAACATCAGCAACAGCAAAACAAAACAGCTATCATTTCTAGTCTCTCATAAAGCTGTCCATGGCTGAGTCGTCATTTTTTGTCAATAATTAAAGAGACAATATGTCTCGCATTGGGAAATTCACACGTTAGAACATTACTCGCTACCACACGTCTGTTACACTTCCAGGTACTCGTGTAGTCAATTTGTCCTTAATTAATAACATAACTGGTACACGTGTCAATTAACAAGGTGCCAATGGAAATTGTCGCCACGTGGAAATTATTTGGTGTCTATAATACACTATAAAAACCATCTAGAATACATTGATGGCACACTTTGGTGTTCAAAGTTCACATCACATGTTGATGAAATTTGAAATTAAGTCATATATAGACATTATATTACGACTTTACTACAACAATTATTTGCAGTCGAACTGAGTATTTATTGAATCGAAAAAATGGTAAATGTGATTTATAATAATAATTTTCATTTGACAATTTATGCTAATTAGTATTGCTTCATAGTAAAACAGTTTATCTTAAAATTAAGTTTCCTGTTCTCAAATTATTAATTCCCCCCCCCCCCCCCCCCCACAAAATCATATAAAATGTTGCTTATTGTTTACCACATAATATTAGGCTAAGAATAATAATAAGTAAAATGTTCTCGTCTGATTATTGTATTCGAGTCAACCCTACTTTCAAACAAAAGATGAATCAAGCAACGGTTGCTTATATAAGTTAACCTATTAATCAATATATACTTACTGTTGTTTTTTTTTCAGATGAACATCCGTCCGGCCGCAAATATAAATGACGCCACATACATCGTTCACCCGGCTTCCATGGTGACTGCAAAGCAGGCGTATGAGGCCCGCCTAAGGAGCCGCTTGCGTCGTTTGCGTTCAAAACTGTTTCACGGCGACAAGAAAAAACTTCAGTCGACCCTGCCTGAAAACTTCAATAGCGACAAACAAGTGAATAAGTGTAACAATAAAGACATCTATAATGCAACTCGCAGTGCTACTTATCAAATCTGTAAACTTGTACCTCCTATCAGATTGCGAGGAGACGGCGCTGATGACGTCGCAATGATAGAACTCATAAGAACACGCGGCGATGGCGCTGATGGCGTCCCAGTGTGGGAACTTCCGGCTCGCACTCCCGGAGATGGAATAGACGATGAGTGTCACGGTGTTTGTGATTTAGACGCTGCCTTTCTAGCCGAGGAGGAGACTTGTGACGTTTGTGATTTAGACATGTGTATGATTGATGAAAGCAGCGTGACAACCTACCCAGAGAGCGCTTATATTGAAGCGTATGAAGGCGACAGCGTGTGTGAGCTGGAGAAGAACGTCTTTGATGACGTCGACGTATCCATAACGACCTTAACGCGACTGCGTTCTGTGTTAAGTAAGGGTGGTATTATTGAAGGCATAGTTAATGACTCTGCACTCGAGAGTTTTATGAGAGACTAGACCAGTCAGTGTTTGTTATTGCTTCATTTCTGTATAATGTTTCCAATGTGCTATTATATTGTTTGTGATAAATATGAAACATATAATAATTTGTTCGATTTACTGGGCATTTTCGTACCTAAACTTACGGTATTTCCCAAACGTTAATTATGACAATCGTCTAAGAAACCTTACAACATCACCGGTTTGTAATGGGATGTCAATGTCTTCAGTGGCATATAATTTGACTAAAATTAAGATATATATGCAATATTTTTTCTGACGCTGTCCATATGCCACGGATATCCCTTCTGCATGCCAATTGACAAAGTGTTGCGTGACAGGAATACCACATAGAAACTATGTAAGTTAAAGTCGAGGCATGTACCTCTCAATGGCTGTGGTTACATATAATACACACTCGTATTACAATTTTTATTGCAAGGTTGACATTTAAGCAATCAAAACAGTTGATAAATTAGCCACGCCGTCATCATAGAAATATCTTTTGTTTAAATCATTTTTTTAAATTTATCCCACAAAAACAATGAAAATCTAGCAATGGACCAAATCATTTTCTTTCACTTTACCATATAAATAATGTAAACACGCTTGAAGTGTCACGTTTAACTATAATAAAGCAAATTACATGTTGGTTTCACGCGAAATGTTAACCCTTCACTGGATTTTCAATAAGAAGAGACTTCATTTGAAAAGAAAAACTTCAATGAAAGCGGAAAGTGTCGTCCCTTATTATAAGCCTTTGCGGACTGCACAGGCTACTCTGTGTCGACATATTATGCACATGCGTTAAGCCCCGTTTTAACAGAGCGCGACTAAAATTGTCAGAAGACGATCGATTCCAATTGCCATATGGATTATTTTCTTTTCCAGAGTGGGTAATCATGTGCTAGTCAAGATGGCGACGTCCATACCGAGACAATTATTTTTCGCCTTTTTAAACCCTTTATTACTTCTGTTTTTTAAATGACGCTCATTTTCCAGCCATATCAGTAAAAAGGTGATTAGCGTTTATTTCGTATTTAAATTCGCTTTATATCTCGACTTGACTACCCGCAATTTTTTTAGTGGAGCCCTAATTAGGTCATCCCGCTAAGAAATTTTGCACCGAGTGTCGAGATATAGAGCGAATATTACTATGAAATAAAAGCCAGTAACTTTCTTCCTAAAATGGCTGGAAAGTGAGCGGAATAAAAAATAATAATACAAGTAATAAAGAGTATAAATCGACGAAAAAAACCTGCCTCGGCATCGACGTCGCCACCTTGTCTGTCACGTGATTACACCCTCTGTTATCATACCGAACAAATAATTACAAGCATCTAACACTCAGTCTGAGCGGTAATTGTTTTCATGAACTGGATTAATTTGAAGGTTATGAGTTTATACTTAAACTGATCTACATTGGGCTTTTGATTGAGAATGTTGAAAATTGAAACACGGACGGACTTTATCTTTCTGAATCATGGAACTAAAACTTCGAAATAACCGAAATAAAAACATTTCATCAAACAACATTGAACATATAGGCATTAATAATATCAGTGTAGTCGTGATGCAATAACGATACGCCACGTGCAACTGGTTGATTCGGGTTGTATAGTCCAATCGCGTCTGAGACTGCGCGCGCAATTTGGATGTAGTTTCGGGGTTTATATTAATATCGCATCGTAGACTGCACGTGCAACTTGGTTGTTGTTTTGGGGGTTATCTTCATATCGCGTCGTAGACAGCACGTAGACAGTACGCGCAACTAAGTTGTTGTTTCAATGTTTAAATCATATCGCCACTTGGTTGTTGTTTTGGGGTTTATCTTCATATCGCGTCATTGTTTGCACTCGCCACTTGGTTGTTGTTTTGGGGTTTGTCTTCATATCGCATCGTAGACAGCACGCGCAATTTGTTTGTTGTTTTGGGTTTTTTCTTCATATCGCGTCGTTGTCTGCACTCGCCACTTGGTTGTTGTTTTGGGGATTATCTTCATATCGCGTCGAAGACAGCACTTGCCACTTGGTTGATGTTTTGGGGCTTATCTTCATATCGCGTTGTAGACAGCACTCGCCACTTGGTCGTTGTTTTATGGTTTATCTTCATATCGCGTCGAAGACAGCACTCGCCACTTGGTTGTTGTTTTGGGGTTTATCTTCATATCGCGTCGTAGTCTGCACGCACAACTTGGTTGTTGTTTTGGGGTTTATAGTCGTATCGCGTGTAAGACTACACATGCAATTTGATTAATATTTCGGGTTTTAGTTGTTCGCTTGCGAACAACTAAGGTTAAGAGCAAGTTTTGCAAGCCAGTCTTGCTGATGACCCGAGATCTGATTACTGCCGAGATACGCGCCGAGAAATAATTCGCGGCGTTGTTTCAGTTATTGAACTACAATCATTTACATGTCAAAAACCACCTACAAGCATATGACCGGGAAGCACCTACAAGTATATAACCGGGAACCATCTACAAGTATATGACCGAAAAAAACTACAAGTATATGACCGGCAACCAATTACAAGTATATGACCGGAAACCACCTACAAGTATATTACCGGGAACCGCTTACAAGTAAATGACCGGGAACAACCTACAAGTATATGACCGGGAACCGCCTGCAGGTACATGACCGGGAACTACCTATTATTATATGACCGGAAACCACCTACACGTATATAAAAGCAAACACCTTAAATTTTGCAAATATACAATAAATAATGGCTATAATTCATAAGTGCTTCATGCAGTTTTTCTGGTTATCAAACTTGCTGAATATCAAATTAGCATCATATAGTACAACCTCAGATTATGATAATGCATATCAGGACGAAACCGTACACAATCGTTCAAAGCGATCGATCCCATAGCGCTTTTCTTAATCAAATCGGCATGATGTAAACGAATGCACAGTATAATTGTGTCGGGGACACCAAATTAATGATATTAAGATCACTTCACGAAAAATGGTTTTTATGAGTTTTAGAGAGCGAACTTATGTGTAATTGTTTTTAAAAGAATTATGCGAGTTGTTAGTAATTATACGTTTAAAAATCTATATTGTTCGTCAGCATTATTTATTCGTTTTTGTGTATATGTCATTTTGATTCAAAACCATTTGAACAAAGAAAACATCAAGGAAACAATTGGTAATTATTTGGAAGTGAAAACGCTCATGTTATGATCAACGTTGCTTCCCCGGGATTCAAACCTGAGACCGCTGGATGACCGACTACTTCACTTGAACACTTATCAACATAACATATGAGATTTTTTTCTCAAATTATCAATTACAAATGTAACGAACTCTTGTGCTTAATGAGAAGTTGTATTTTATTTGGTTAAATACAATTTTCATTCTTTTACGGTTTGATGTAAAAAATATCTTTTTGTCGAACAGGTCCCTGTTTGTTGTTGATTTATGCTCTTCCTTACTGGTGTAGAAGCTGTAAATGAATATTGAACAACAACAGAACGAAACCCAGAACTGTATTTTCTATATTTAATATCAGTAACAAATAAACATCAGCAACAAGAATACAAAACAGCTATCATTTCTAGTCTCTCATAAAGCTGTGCATGGCTGAGTCGTCAGCTATAGCGTCAACATTACCACCGTCACTGAACATAGAACGCAGTCGTGTTAACGTCCTGAAGGAGACGTCATCATTAACGTCATCAAAGACGTTCTTCTCCAACTCACACATTGTATCATCCTCGTCAAAGGCGCTATCCACTTGTAGCGTCACACTGACGTCATCTAATCGAGAGTCACACTCGCTGACTTCAAAACCAAGAACGTGACCATCATCACATAGGAAAGCTACATCCATGTCACATGAAACATTGGAAGAGGCGACCTCCATTCCGTCTCCTGGTGTTCGTTCCGGAAGTTCAAACCTTGTGACGTCAACAGCCCCATCCGCTCGCGTCCTTTGCGGGAGTGATATATTGGAGCTCTTAATTGGTGGGACACGGTAAACACTGCTAATGTTCTTACTATAACACTTTCTCAAAGGTGTGCGATTGTTTAGATTGTTTTCTAGAGATGACCCTTCAACCCTTTCTGTGTCAAACAGCTTCGATCGAATTCGTTGTTATTTCCTCCTCGCTCTGTCGATCGACGCCTTTTTTGAAGCCAATTTGGAGATCTTTTTCAGGACGAAATTCGTGACACTGTTGTCAATCCTTGAACGCACTCGCTTGTATACCCTCGTCTCATTGGGTAGAATTTTCTCTATACCCTTTCTGCATTCGAACATCACGTAGCAATTATCGTCTTCAGACGTGATCCCGCGGATGACGTCATAGCACGTAGTGTGTCTGCTGATGTGACAACGCATGCGCACGCCATCCATATCCACAGCTATCTGGGTGGATTCCCTACGATGTGTCATCTAAAAAAAAAATACGTAACGAAAAGCGTAAAACATTAGACAATAAGAACATGCGTAATAGACCTAAAAATATAGCAAAAATTGTATGCCTAAATAAAGATTTATAGAGAAAGATCAGTAAACGAAATTAATCATTAAAAAAATAATCAGTAAATGAAAACATCTGTCATTAAATATATAAATAGAAATTCAAAGGTTAACGAAATATTTGAACGCATATATCTGCTTAATGCTCAAGTGATCTCAGTCGACCCGATATGAACCGTACCGTAAATAATAAATAAAAAAAAGAAATATATATAGGATCTGGCACGAGTTGTCATATCTTAGCATATTTTATTAAACGAGTTCAGGAATTTTGTTAGTAAGCGAGCCTTTGGCGAGTGTCAGATCTTTTTTATCACATGCTTTTAAATAAGCAAATTAAATAAGTATTTACGCAAACATAATGATAAATCCCGAATGTGACGTCAATTGACGTTGCAACGTCATTTCAGCAAAAGAACAAAATGCGATTGGTCAAAAAACGAAAACTAAGCCAATGAAAACTCTTAAAAATGTTGTATTACATAGAGGATATTTGTTGTATTCGGTGGATTATCGATTTTAATTCACGAGTGATCGCAGAAAATGGTATCACGAGTGGCACAGCCACGAGTGAAATATATATTTTCTATGATCACGAGTGACTTAAAATCGATAATCAACCGAATCCAACAAATTTTCTTTTTATTTCATGCTTTTTTCACAGTTTATATATATTGTTAAAGAGTTTAACTAAAGAATTTCGCTGGGATAATGACGTCATTTCGTCAAAAAATGACGTCATTTCACAGTAAACAATGAAAATTATCGATAATTTTCATTGATAATTTTCACTGTTTGAAACAGTGAAATTATCAGTTTTAATACACTGATATTTCTCTATTAACCACCGGAAAGCATAAAATAAACATGTGTAATATAAAAAAAATATGTAATGGTTATATTACATGGGAAACAGGGTACGGCATGTGATAAAACTTTATAACAATCAAGGCAGAAATTACCGGTACCTTGAGTAAGTTAATTTTCCACAGATAAATTTATTGTAGACAATAGTACAATTGTATATAGAAATTTATCTTGGACGTAAGTGGCATACTAGTTTATGTCGATGTACAGATTGTGAGTGTGCAGATCAAAAATGTTCAACAGTTTTTATTCGTTTCCAAGTCAATTTCTGTAAAAACAGACCGTCCGCCGAGCGCCAGTATGTCCACGTAGAGAAAACATCCTGTCGCACGTTGTTAATTGACACGCGTATTTGAATAGTGTTGGAAATTAAGGACATATTGACTGCACACGTAATTAGTTGAGTAATTACAATCATTCTAGTGTTTGCGATTATTTCTTGCAAAGTGTAAATAGATGGGTTACAGACAGACAGACGCGTGAAGTGCACCGTTTTATTAGGTGAAAATGCTACGAATAAATTATATTTTAAATAAGTGTATATTATCTAAATTATGTGTTACGAATATTTGTTTTAATGAAGGTTTATCTATCACCCACAATCACTTCTGTTCGTTATCATTCTAAAATATTTTTGTAATAAACATAACAATGTTGTACTTAGTTTAGTAGATAAACTATTGTGTTACATCGTAATATTCATGTGTACCCAGATAGGCAGTCAAAAGGAAACAGCCCATTTTGATTTATATTTGAAATAATTCAATAACGGGCATCAGTTCTGACGAAAGAGGGTAAAAATACATAAACATTTTTACGCGCAAAAGCGCTGACCTGGGTAGATACATGTCACGCAAGAACAATTTATACTCGATACATATTTTCTATTCGACACATTTACATGTCAATTTTGTAATTTTTACTTTGAACGGTTGGATCTTCATTACAATGAAATTCCACAATGTTGTTATTTTATAATTGTGGTCTGAGTTTGAAATCCGTAGAAAAGTGTCATAGCTTACATGTAAAATGCGATATATTTGTGCTCCATAAAAGTTACAGAGTAAATAACCTTGGAGAAATTATCTGAGTCCCGGACGTTCGTTCCCGGGTTGTCAAAATAACGTAGGAACGAATGCTCGGGTTGACAAAATAACGTTTGAACGAATGCCCGCCTTGTCGAAATAAGCTGAGGAACGATTGTCCGTAGAAACGAATGTCCGGTACTACCAGATTATCTAGTTACATTACACATAGTCGTATTCGTATTTTTTACTTTCGTTACACACAAATTTCTTTATGCATAGGTTTTTTACTTACTTTTAAAGTATACGGCTTTATTAGTACAGCCGCATCCATATAAGGAAAATCCACCGTTTATAATAAGTATTATTATATTTCAGCGAGATACTTTATTTGTTTAAGGCCTTAATGATGAACTGTTTGCTTCAACTAACGTTTCTTAAACAAAAGGGTGAATGTCAAATGGTCTGTTGATGCGTCTTGTGTGTTGTGTTGGGCCCTGCGTGCTAGTCACCTTCGCTTTCAACCTATACCGCTGGCTAGCCCTGTGCGAAAATGAAGCTGAAGTGCGTAAGTCTTCACTGCCAGTACATAGCCTCTCTACAGACAAGTCCTATGTAGTGCCTCCTAGTGGCGACACACGTCAACTGAGTACCTCGCGGCCTCAGGCTGAACTACAGGGACTCGGAGGTGGTCTGCCCCCAGACATGCGGCATGCCAGGCCCACCGGCGTATGGAAATGCCCTGATGCCCATGAACAGACCCCCAGCCAAAGGGTTAAATGGCCCCTGTGTTCCCAGGGATATAAGGTTCCCCGCCTACAGGGTTAAGTAGGAAACCACTGCCTTGTGGTTTGTCGTTGGATCGGCAAAGGCTAAGGGTGAGGTAACCCCGACAGAAAACCTAGGGAGTTGAAATCGGAGACGTTAGGCCATTGGCACTCCCTTAACAAACCATGACGTCATGTACATCGCTATGTCTACACAATCAACCGGTGTTACTCGATGTGGTGCTGAGTCTCTGAGATCCCACCAGGGAGATTCAGTGCCGGGCTCTGAGCCTCGACAGAGTCCACCCACAGCTACTGGGGGTCCCTCCTTCATTCCACAACAAGCCAAGAGAATAGGAGGAAAGAAAGCTGGCTACAATAAGCCTAGGAGGAGAAAAGACCAACATCATCCTTTCAAGGTGATGCATTGGAACGCAGAAGGAGTCTTTAACAAAAAGACAGAGCTAGAACATATCCTTCATGAACAGGACATAAATGTCTGCTGCATTCAGGAAACTCATCTGCAGCCAGCGAAATCCTTCAAGGTCAGAGGATACCAGAGTTTCCGATGTGACAGAGAAGGCAGAAAGAAAGGAGGCATCCTGACATTAGTCCGGAACAACATCAATGTAGTCCAGACTAAAACGCATATGGATGACTCTGAATTCCAGGTTCTGAGTCTCAGGAAGAACGATTTCAATCTGAAGCTTGTGAATCTCTACTCTCCAAATGACAAAGCTCTTTCCCTAGACAGTATCCCAACAGAAGAATCTAACTTCATTGTTGTTGGCGACTTCAACAGTCATTCACAAAGCTGGGGATATGACCACATGGACCGAGGCGGAGAGGAAGTGGAGAACTGGCAAGATGAAAACAAGCTTAATCTTATCAACCAGCCTGAAGATCTGGCAACTTTCTACTCTAGGAGATGGCACACAACGTCGACCCCTGACTTAGCTTTCTGCACTGCAGATATCCAAGGGCATATCAAGAGAGAAGTCTGTGAACAACTAGGAGGAAGCGACCATCGTCCAGTTCACCTCATCATAAACCATTCTACCTCTTCATCCTCAAGCATCCCCAGATGGAACTACAAGAAGGCCGACTGGACCTTATACAAACGTCTGAGTGATGACCTCTGCAGAGATATCAGAGTGGATGGCAGAGATATAAACAAAGTTGTGAAAGACTTCAATGCATGCATACTAAACGCAGCACAGAAGGCGATACCACGTGGGGCCAGAAAAGACTACAAGCCATACTGGAGTAGAGAGTTGGAAGACCTCCAGACTAAGTTGACAGAAACCAGGGTGGAAGCAGAAAGCAACCCCTCACAAGAAAGCAACCTCTCACTACAGCGAGCCAAGGCCAAATTCCTGCGGCACAAACTTGAAGCCCAGAGAAAGAGCTGGAGAAACAAAACAGCATCACTCAACCTGGAGCGAGATGGCCGTAAGCTGTGGAGGTTAACGAAACAGCTGAATGACGATGAAGTCCAAGCGAGAGGCTCAGTAACTCTGGAAGAGAATGGAGAGCTGCTGACAGGCAAACAAGCGGCAAATGTCTTTGCCAGCAACTACAAAGATGTCAGTGACATTCCTGTCAGTAGAGAGAGACAGAGAGAAGTAAGAAGAGAACAAACAGACAGGAAAACAGATGATGTGACATCAGACCGCATGAGCCAAAGCCTGACCCTGCACGAACTACAGACAGCAGTCAGGCAGCTGAAATTAAAGAAGTCTCCAGGACCAGACAATGTGACCAATGAAATGATCACCCATCTAGGCAGTTCAGCAATGCACAAACTCCTAGACATCTTCAACCACAGCTGGACACAAGGCCAACTTCCCCAAGTCTGGAAAGAGGCCATTATGATACCTATCCACAAGAAAGGCAAGGATCCGAAGCAGGCTGGAAGCTACCGTCCAATAAGCCTCACTAGCTGTGTTGGGAAGACGATGGAGAGAATTGTAAATGCACGCCTTAAATGGTATCTGGAGACGAACGACTTACTTGCAAAACAACAAGCTGGATTCAGGCAATTCCGCTCCACCGAGGACCAGACTACCTACCTGGCACAAGAAATTGAAGATGCTTTCCAGGAACAGAAGGTTGTCCTGACAGCATGGATAGACCTTCAAAGGGCCTTCGATAAAGTCTGGACTGACGGACTCCAAGTCAAACTGATGAGGAATGGAGTCGGAGGAAACATGCTGAAGTGGATCAAGTCCTATCTATTCAATAGAAGGGCAAGAGTAAGCTTGAACCAAAGAAGCAGTAAGAAGTTCCTTCTACGGCACGGTGTCCCACAAGGAGGAGTCCTGTCCCCGACGCTCTTCTTACTCTTTATCAACGATCTTGTGTCTGAATTGCCAAGGGGAGTGAAGGCGGCACTTTATGCTGATGATCTTGTGTTATGGTGCAAAGAAGAGCATGCCACCACAGCCACATACAGAATGCAAGAAGCAATAGACAAACTTACCGCATGGGCTGAAGACTGGTGTGTAAGGATCAACAAAGAGAAATCATCCACCACAATATTCACATTGTCATCAAAACAGAAAGCAGGGACGGTGAGAATGGGAGACACTCCTATGACTGAAGCAGACGAGACCACGTACCTGGGAGTCACCTTTGACAAGAGGCAAACGTGGAAGCCACACCTCATGAAAGCAGAAGGAAAGGCCCGAAGAAAACTTGCAATGATGCGAAAGCTTGCGGGAACTACATGGGGGGCAAATGAGCACATACTCAAGACAGTCTATCAAGGCACAATGAGACCCCAACTAGAGTATAGTTCCCCCACATGGTCTTCCACAGCCAAATCCAATCGCCAGGCTCTGGATAAAATCCAGAACCAAGCTCTGCGCATCATGACAGGAGCAACCAAGTCCACACCAATTGCCTTCATGGAAAAGATAACAGGAATACAACCACTTCAAGAAAGAAGAGATGTCAAAATCCTGCTTCAGACAGAGAAGTATAAATGTCTAACGGATCACCCCATGTCAGCCAGAGTTAAAGGGTACACCAAAAATCGGATCAAGCGTAGCAGCTTTGTACACGAAGCTAAGAAGCTGGACAAGGCCTATGCAACGGATCTGACCATCCCCACCACTCCGCTTGGTCAAGAAGACATCATAGATCCATTACAAAATGACCTGTCAAATGTTGCAGTAAGATCCAGTGTTCCTCACCTACAGCCAGGTAAACAAGAGGATGAGCATATCAGAAAGAGCCTCACACTTGCCATGATCGATGACGAATACCCAAGAGAGGCATGGACTCATGTCTACACAGACGGTTCTGCCACTAGAGCAGTCATAAATGGAGGTGCTGGCATCGTCATTCTGTACCCATCAGGAAAACGAGAAACACATCATGCAGCAACCGGAACACACTGTAGCAACTAAAGAGCAGAGACTTTAGCCCTCATGAAGGCAGTGTCAATGATTGAAGACTCGACCGAAGATGTCAACTCGATAGTCTTCTTTACAGATGCCATGTCTGTATTAGAAGCCCTGACCAACAACAAGGTTCCTCAGCTTGCAAATGCCTTACAAAGAATCAGCACCAACCTAAACGTGACCCTCCAGTGGATCCCAGCACACTGTGGAGTGGCCGGAAATGAAGATGCTGACCAACTGGCAAAACAAGGTGCTCAGTTAGATCAGCCACCTGTGCAAGTAAGCTACAAGGAGAAAGTTACCATCATTAAATCACTTACCCGGCCAAGACAAGAGGCAGATGCATATCATCTCCTAAGCAGGGCAGAGCAAGTGATAATGATCAGACTCCGATCAGGGCACAACCGACTCAATGCACACATGCATAAAAAATACAGACTGGCCCCGTCACCGACCTGTCCGTGTGGCACAGAAGACCAAACAGCTGAACACATCCTCCAAAGATGTAAACGTCACGACCAGGAGCGAGCTACAAAGTGGCCCCAGGACACAACCCTCCATCAGAAACTTTATGGAGACGTGGATGACCTGAGACGGACCACATCATTTATTGAAGAAACTGGTGTGATCGTGTAGAGCGAACGCCAAGAAGAAGAAGAAACAAAAGGGTAGGTAGGAGGATCAAAGTAAGGAAATTAAGATATTGAACTGTGCAAAAATGATAAAAATGGTTAACAAATAGAAGACAAAATCTTATAGGATAAACACTTAGTTGAATCAAACTTAAAATTTGTCAATAATTAAAGAGACAATATGTCTCGCATTGGGAAATTCACACGTTAGAACATTACTCGCTACCACACGTCTGTTACACTTCCAGGTACTCGTGTAGTCAATTTGTCCTTAATTAATAACATAACTGGTGCACGTGTCAATTAAAAGGTGCGAACGGAAATTGTCGCCACGTGGAAATTATTTGGTGTCTATAATACACTATAAAAACCATCTAGAAGAAATTGATGGCACACTTTTGTGTTCAAAGTTCACATCACATGTTGAAGAAATTTGAAATTAAGTCTTACATAGACATTATATTACGACTTTACTACAACAATTATTTGCAGTCGAACTGAATTTTTAATTGAATCGAAAAAATGGTAAATGTTATTAATAATAGATGTTATTTATTTGACACTTTATGCTTATTAGCATTGCTTCATAGTAAAACAGTTTATCTTAAAATTAAGTTTCCTGTTCTCAAATTATTAATTCCCCCCCCCCCACAAAATCATATAAAATGCTGTTTATTGTTTACCACATAATATTAGGCTAATTATAATAATAAATAACATTTTCTCGTCTGATTATTGTATTTGAGTCAACCACACTTTCAAACAAAAAGATGAATCAAGCAACGGTTGCTTATATAAGGTAACCTATTAATCAATATATACTTACTGTTGTTTTTTTTCCAGATAAACATCCGTCCGGCCGCACATATAAATGACGCCACATACATCGTACACCCGGCTTCCATGGTGACTGCAAAGCAGGCGTATAAGGCCCGCCTAACGAGCCGCTTGCGTCGTTTGCGCTCAAAACTGTTTCACGGCGACAAGAAAAAACTTCAGTCGACCCTGCCTGAAAACTTCAATAGCGACAAACAAGTGAATAAGTGTAACAATAAAGACATCTTTAATGAAACTCGCAGTGCTACATATCAAATCTGTAAACTTGTACCTCCTATCAGGATGCGAGGAGACGGCGCTGATGACGTCGCAATGATAGAACTCATAAGAACACGCGGCGATGGCGCTGATGGCGTCCCAGTGTGTGAACTTCCGGCTCGCTCTCCCGGAGATGGAATAGACGATGAGTGTCACGGTGTTTGTGATTTAGACGCTGCCTTTCTAGCCGAGGAGGAGACCTGTGACGTTTGTGATTTAGACATGTGTATAATTGATGAAAGCAGCGTGACAACCTACCCAGAGAGCGCTTATATTGAAGCGTATGAAGGCGACAGCGTGTGTGAGCTGGAGAAGAACGTCTTTGATGACGTCGACGTATCCATAACGACCTTAACGCGACTGCGTTCTGTGTTAAGTAAGGGTGGTATTATTGAAGGCATAGTTAATGACTCTGCACTCGAGAGTTTTATGAGAGACTAGACCAGTCAGTGTTTGTTATTGCTTCATTTCTGTATAATGTTTCCAATGTGCTATTATATTGTTTGTGATAAATATGAAACTTATAATAATTTGTTCGATTTACTGGGCATTTTCGTACCTAAACTTACGATATTTCCCAAACGTTTGTAATGGGATGTCAATGTCTTCAGTGGCATATAATTTGACTAAAATTAAGATATATATGCAATATTTTTTCTGACACTGTCCATATGACACGGATATCCCTTCTGCATGCCAATTGACAAAGTGTTGTGTGACAGGAATACCACGCAGAAACTATGTAAGGTAAATTCGAGGCATGTACCTCCCAACGGCTGTGGTTACATATAATACACACTCGTATTACAATTTTTATTGCAAGGTTGACATTTAAGCAATCAAAACAGTTGATAAATTAGCCACGCCGTCATCATAGGAATATCTATGGTTAAAATCATTTTAAATCCCACAAAAACAATGAAAATCTAGCAATGGACCAAATCATTTTCTTTCACTTTACCAGATAAATAATGTAAACACACTTGAAGTGTCACGTTTAACTATAATAAAGCAAATTACATGTTGGTTTCACGCGAAATGTTAACCCTTCACTGGATTTTCAATAAGAAGAGACTTCATTTGAAAAGAAAAAACTTCAATGAAAGCGGAAAGTGTCGTCCCTAATTATTAGCCCTTGCGGACTGCACAGGCTACTCTGTGTCGACACATTATGCACATGCAGTAAGCCCCGTTTTAACAGAGCGCGACTAAAATTGTCAGAAGACGAGAGATTCCAATTGCCATTTGGATTATTTTCTTATCCAAAGTGGGTAATCACGTTCTAGTCAAGATGGCGACGTCAATACCGAGACAGTTATTTTTCGCCTTTTTGAACCCTTTATTACTTCTGTTTATTAAATGACGCTCATTTTCCAGCCATATCAGTAAAAAGGTGATAAGCGTTTATTTCGTATTTAAATTCGCTTTATATCTCGACTTGACTACCCGCAATTTTTTAAGTGTAGCCCTAATTAGGTCATCCCGCTAAGAAATTTTGCACCGAATAAAGTCGAGATATAGAGCGAATATTACTATGAAATAAAAGCCAGTAACTTTCTTCCTAAAATGGCTGGAAAGTGAGCGGAATAAAAAATAATAATACAAGTAATAAAGAGTATAAATCGACGAAAAATACCTGCCTCGGCATCGACGTCGCCACCTTGTTTGTCACGTGATTACACCCTCTGTTATCATACCGAACAAATAATTACAAGCATCTAACACTCAGTCTGAGCGGTAATTGTTTTCATGAACTGGATTAATTTGAAGGTTATTGAGTTTATACTTAAACTGATTTACATTGGGCTTTTGATTGAGAATGTTAAAAATTGAAACACGGACGGACTTTATCTTTCTGAATCATGGAACTAAAACTTCGAAATAACCGAAATAAAAACATTTCATCAAACAACATTGAACATATAGGCATTCATAATATCAGTGTACTCGTGATGCAATAACGATACACCACGTGCAACTGGTTGATTCGGGTTGTATAGTCCAATCATGTCTGAGACTGCGTGCGCAATTTGGATGTAGTTTCGGGGTTTATATTAATATCTCATCGTGAACTGCACGTGCAACTTGGTTGTTGTTTTGGGGGTTATCTTCATATCGCGTCGTAGACAGCACGTAGACAGCACGCGCAACTTGGTTGTTGTTTCAATGTTTATAATCATATCGCAACTTGGTTGTTGTTTTGGGGGTTATCTTCATATCGCGTCATTGTTTGCACTCACCACTTGGTTGTTGTTTTGGGGATTATCTTCATATCGCGTCGAAGACAGCACTTGCGACTTGGTTGATGTTTTGGGGCATATCTTCATATCGCGTTGTAGACAGCACTCGCCACTTGGTTGTTGTTTTGGGGTTTATCTTCATATCGCGTCGAAGACAGCACTCGCCACTTGGTTGTTGTTTTGGGGTTTATCTTCATATCGCGTCGTAGTCTGCACGCACAACTTGGTTGTTGTTTTGGGGTTTATAGTCGTATCGACTGTAAGACTACACATGCAGTTTGATTAATATTTCGGGTTTTAGTTGTTCGCTTGCGAACAACTAAGGTTAAGAGCAAGTTTTGCAGGCCAGTCTTGCTGATGACCCGAGATCTGATTACTGCCGAGATACGCGCCGAGAAATAATTCGCGGTGTTGTTTCAGTTATTGAACTACAATCATTTACAATAAAAGTATATGATCGAAAACCACCTGCAAGTATATGACTCGGAATCAAAAAACAAGTACATGTCAAAAACCACCTACAAGCATATGACCGGGAAGCACCTACAAGTATATAACCGGGAACCATCTACAAGTATATGACCGAAAAAAAACTACAAGTATATGACCGGCAACCAATTACAAGTATATGACCGGAAACCACCTACAAGTATATTACCGGTAACCGCATACAAGTAAATGACCGGGAACCTCCTACAAGTATATGACCGGGAACCGCCTACAAGTAAATGACCGGGAACTACCTATTATTATATGACCGGAAACCATCTACACGTATATAAAAGCAAACACCTTAAATTTTGCAAATATACAATAAATAATTGCTATAATTCATAAGTGCTTCATGCAGTTTTTCTGGTTATCAAACTTGCTGAATATAAAATTAGCATCATATAGTACAACCTCAGATCATGATAATGCATATCATGACGAAACCGTACACAATCGTTCAAAGCGATTGATCCCATAGCGCTTTTCTTAATCAAATCGGCATGATGTAAACGAATGCACAGTATAATTGTGTCGGGGACACCAAATTAATGATATTAAGATCACTTCACGAAAAATGGTTTTATGAGTTTTCGAGAGCGAACTTATGTGTAATTGTTTTTAAAAGAATTATGCGACTTGTTAGTTATTATACGTTTAAAAATCTATATTGTTTGTCAGCATTATTTATTCGTTTTTGTGTATATGTCATTTTGATTCAAAACCATTTGAACAAAGAAAACATCAAGGAAACAATTGGTAATTATTTGGAAGTGAAAACGCTCATGTTATGATCAACGTTGCTTCCCCGGGATTCAAACCTGAGACCGCTGGATGACCGACTACTCCACTTGAACACTTATCAACATAACATATGAGATTTTTTTCTCAAATTATCAATTACAAATGTTACGAACTCTTGTGCTTAATGAGAAGTTGTATTTTATTTGGTTAAATACAATTTTCATTCTTTTACGGTTTGATGTAAAAAATATCTTTTTGTCGAACAGGTCCCTGTTTGTTGTTGATTTATGCTCTTCCTTACTGGTGTAGAAGCTGTAAATGAATATTGAACAACAACAGAACGAAACCCAGAACTGTATTTTCTATATTTAATATCAGTAACAAATAAACATCAGCAACAAGAATACAAAACAGCTATCATTTCTAGTCTCTCATAAAGCTGTGCATGGCTGAGTCGTCAGCTATAGCGTCAACATTACCACCGTCAATGAACATAGAACGCAGTCGTGTTAACGTCCTGAAGGAGACGTCATCATTAACGTCATCAAAGACGTTCTTCTCCAACTCACACATTGTATCATCCTCGTCAAAGGCGCTATCCACTTGTAGCGTCACACTGACGTCATCTAATCGAGAGTCACACTCGCTGACTTCAAAACCAAGAACGTGACCATCATCACATAGGAAAGCTACATCCATGTCACATGAAACATTGGTAGAGGCGACCTCCATTCCGTCTCCTGGTGTTCGTTCCGGAAGTTCAAACCTTGTGACGTCAACAGCCCCATCCGCTCGCGTCCTTTGCGGGAGTGATATATTGTAGCTCTTAATTGGTGGGACACGGTAAACACTGCTAATGTTCTTACTATAACACTATCTCAAAGGTGTGCGATTGTTTAGATTGTTTTCTAGAGATGACCCTTCAACCCTTTCTGTGTCAAACAGCTTCGATCGAATTCGTTGTTATTTCCTCCTCGCTCTGTCGATCGACGCCTTTTTTGAAGCCAATTTGGAGATCTTTTTCAGGACGAAATTCGTGACACTGTTGTCAATCCTTGAACGCACTCGCTTGTATACCCTCGTCTCATTGGGTAGAATTTTCTCTATACCCTTTCTGCATTCGAACATCACGTAGCAATTATCGTCTTCAGACGTGATCCCGCGGATGACGTCATAGCACGTAGTGTGTCTGCTGATGTGACAACGCATGCGCACGCCATCCATATCCACAGCTATCTGGGTGGATTCCCTACGATGTGTCATCTAAAAAAAAAATACGTAACGAAAAGCGTAAAACATTAGACAATAAGAACATGCGTAATAGACCTAAAAATATAGCAAAAATTGTATGCCTAAATAAAGATTTATAGAGAAAGATCAGTAAACGAAATTAATCATTAAAAAAATAATCAGTAAATGAAAACATCTGTCATTAAATATATAAATAGAAATTCAAAGGTTAACGAAATATTTGAACGCATATATCTGCTTAATGCTCAAGTGATCTCAGTCGACCCGATATGAACCGTACCGTAAATAATAAATAAAAAAAAGAAATATATATATAGGATCTGGCACGAGTTGTCATATCTTAGCATATTTTATTAAACGAGTTCAGGAATTTTGTTAGTAAGCGAGCCTTTGGCGAGTGTCAGATCTTTTTTATCACATGCTTTTAAATAAGCAAATTAAATAAGTATTTACGCAAACATAATGATAAATCCCGAATGTGACGTCAATTGACGTTGCAACGTCATTTCAGCAAAAGAACAAAATGCGATTGGTCAAAAAACGAAAACTAAGCCAATGAAAACTCTTAAAAATGTTGTATTACATAGAGGATATTTGTTGTATTCGGTGGATTATCGATTTTAATTCACGAGTGATCGCAGAAAATGGTATCACGAGTGGCACAGCCACGAGTGAAATATATATTTTCTATGATCACGAGTGACTTAAAATCGATAATCAACCGAATCCAACAAATTTTCTTTTTATTTCATGCTTTTTTTCACAGTTTATATATATTGTTAAAGAGTTTAACTAAAGAATTTCGCTGGGATAATGACGTCATTTCGTCAAAAAATGACGTCATTTCACAGTAAACAATGAAAATTATCGATAATTTTCATTGATAATTTTCACTGTTTGAAACAGTGAAATTATCAGTTTTAATACACTGATATTTCTCTATTAACCACCGGAAAGCATAAAATAAACATGTGTAATATAAAAAAAATATGTAATGGTTATATTACATGGGAAACAGGGTACGGCATGTGATAAAACTTTATAACAATCAAGGCAGAAATTACCGGTACCTTGAGTAAGTTAATTTTCCACAGATAAATTTATTGTAGACAATAGTACAATTGTATATAGAAATTTATCTTGGACGTAAGTGGCATACTAGTTTATGTCGATGTACAGATTGTGAGTGTGCAGATCAAAAATGTTCAACAGTTTTTATTCGTTTCCAAGTCAATTTCTGTAAAAACAGACCGTCCGCCGAGCGCCAGTATGTCCACGTAGAGAAAACATCCTGTCGCACGTTGTTAATTGACACGCGTATTTGAATAGTGTTGGAAATTAAGGACATATTGACTGCACACGTAATTAGTTGAGTAATTACAATCATTCTAGTGTTTGCGATTATTTCTTGCAAAGTGTAAATAGATGGGTTCCAGACAGACAGACGCGTGAAGTGCACCGTTTTATTAGGTGAAAATGCTACGAATAAATTATATTTTAAATAAGTGTATATTATCTTAATTATGTGTTACGAATATTTGTTTTAATGAAGGTTTATCTATCACCCACAATTACTTCTGTTCGTTATCATTCTAAAATATTTTTTAATAAACATAACAATGTTGTACTTAGTATAGTAGATAAACTATTGTGTTACATCGTAATATTCATGTGTACCCAGATAGGCAGTCAAAAGGAAACAGCCCATTTTGATTTATATTTGAAATAATTCAATAACGGGCATCAGTTCTGACGAAAGAGGGTAAAAATACATAAACATTTTTACGCGCAAAAGCGCTGACCTGGGTAGATACATGTCACGCAAGAACAATTTATACTCGATACATATTTTCTATTCGACAAATTTACATGTCAATTTTGTAATTTTTACTTTGAACGGTTGGATCTTCATTACAATGAAATTCCACAATGTTGTTATTTTATAATTGTGGTCTGAGTTTGAAATCCGTAGAAAAGTGTCATAGCTTACATGTAAAATGCGACATATTTGTGCTCCATAAAAGTAACAGAGTAAATAACCTTGGAGAAATTATCTAAGTCCCGGACGTTCGTTCCCGGGTTGTCAAAATAACGTAGGAACGAATGCTCGGGTTGACAAAATAACGTTTGAACGAATGCCCGCCTTGTCGAAATAAGCTGAGGAACGATTGTCCGTAGAAACGAATGTCCGGTACTACCAGATTATCTAGTTACATTACACATAGTCGTATTCGTATTTTTTACTTTCGTTACACACAAATTTCTTTATGCATAGGTTTTTTACTTACTTTTAAAGTATACGGCTTTATTAGTACAGCCGCATTCATATAAGGAAAATCCACCGTTTATAATAAGTATTATTATATTTCAGCGAGATACTTTATTTGTTTAAGGCCTTAATGATGAACTGTTTGCTTCAACTAACGTTTCTTAAACAAAAGGGTGGGCAGGACGATCAAAGTAAGGAAATTAAGATATTGAACTGTGCAAAAATGATAAAAATGGTTAACAAATAGAAGACAAAATCTAATAGGATAAACACTTAGTTGAATCGAACTTAAAATTTGTCAATAATTTAAGGAGACAATATGTCTCGCATTGGGAAATTCACACGTTAGAACATTACTCGCTACCACACTTCTGTTACACTTCCAAGTACTCGTGTAGTCAATTTGTCCTTAATTGATAACATAACTGGTACACGTGTCAATTAAAAGGTGCGAACGGAAATTGTCGCCACGTGGAAATTATTTGGTGTCTATAATACACTATAAAAACCATCTAGAATAAATTGATGGCACACTTTTGTGTTCAAAGTTCACATCACATGTTGCAGAAATTTAAAATTAAGTCTTACATAGACATTATATTACGACTTTACTACAACAATTATTTGCAGTCGAACTGATTTTTTTATTGAATCGAAAAATGGTAAATGTTATTAATAATAGATGTTATTTATTTTACACTTTATGCTTATTAGTATTGCTTCATAGTAAAACAGTTTATCTTAAAACTAAGTTTCCTGTTCTCAAATTATTAATCCCCCCCCGCACAAAATCATATAAAATGCTGTTTATTGTTTACCACATAATACTAGGCTAAGAATAATAATAAATAAAATATTCTCATCGATTATTGTATTCGAGTCAACCCTACTTTCAAACAAAAAGACGAATCAAGCAACGGTTGCTAATATAAGGTAACCTATTAATCAATATATACTTACTGTTGTTTTTTTGTTTTTTTTCAGATGAACATCCGTCCGGCCGCAAATATAAATGACGCCACATACATCGTACACCCGGCTTCCATGGTGACTGCAAAGCAGGCGTATAAGGCCCGCCTAACGAGCCGCTTGCGTCGTTTGCGCTCAAAACTGTTTCACGGCGACAAGAAAAAACTTCAGTCGACCCTGCCTGAAAACTTCAAAAGCGAAAAACAAGTGAATAAGTGTAACAATAAAGACATCTATAATGCAACTCGCAGTGCTACTTATCAAATCTGTAAATGTGTACCTCCTATCAGGATGCGAGGAGACGGCGCTGATGACGTCGCAATGACAGAACTCATAAGAACACGCGGCGATGGCGCTGATGGCGTCCCAACGTGGGAACTTCCGGCTCGCACTCCCGGAGCTGGAATAGACGATGAGTGTCACGGTGTTTGTGATTTAGACGCTGCCTTTCTAGCCGAGGAGGAGACTCTTGACGTTTGTGATTTAGACATTTGTATGATTGATGAAAGCAGCGTGACAACCTACCCAAAGAGCGCTTATATTGAAGCGTACGAAGGCGACAGCGTGTGTGAGCTGGAGAAGAACGTCTTTGATGAAGTCGACGTATCCATAACGACCTTAACGCGACTGCGTTCTGTGTTTAGTAAGGGTGGTATTATTGAAGGCATAGTTAATGACTCTGCACTCGAGAGTTTTATGAGAAACTAGACCAGTCAGTGTTTGTTATTGCTTCATTTCTGTATAATGTTTCCAATGTGCTATTATATTGTTTGTGATAAATATGAAACTTATAATAATTTGTTCGATTTACTGGGCATTTTCGTACCTAAACTTACGGTATTTCCCAAACGTTTGTAATGGGATGTCAATGTCTTCAGTGGCATATAATTTAACTAAAATTAAGATATATATGCAATATTTTTTCTGACACTGTCCAGATGACACGGATATCCCTTCTGCATGCCGATTGACAAAGTGTTGCGTGACAGGAATACCACATAGAAACTATGTAAGGTAAATTCGAGGCATGTACCTCCCAATGGCTGTGGTTACATATAATACATGTACACACTCGTATTACAATTTTTATTGCAAAGTTGACATTTAAGCAAACAAAACAGTTGATAAATTAGCCACGCCGTCATCATAGGAATATCTATTGGTTAAATCATTTAAAATCTCACAAAAACAATGAAAATCTAGCAATGGACCAAATCATTTTCTTTCACTTTACCATATAAATAATGTAAACACACTTGAAGTGTCACGTTTAACTATAAAAAAAAGCAAATTACATGTTGGTTTCACGCGAAATGTTAACCCTTCACTGGATTTCCAATAAGAAGAGACTTCATTTGAAAAGAAAAAATAATACAAGTAATAAAGAGTATAAATCGACGAAAAATACCTGCCTCGGCATCGACGTCGCCACCTTGTTTGTCACGTGATTACACCCTCTGTTATCATACCGAACAAATAATTACAAGCATCTAACACTCAGTCTGAGCGGTAATTGTTTTCATGAACTGGATTAATTTGAAGGTTATTGATATCAGTTTATACTGATCTGCATTGGGCTTTTGATTGAGAATGATAAAAATTGAAACACGGACGGACTTTATCTTTCTGAATCATGAAACTAAAACTGCGAAATAACCGAAATAAAAACATTTCATCAAACAACATTGAACAAATAGACATAAATAATATCAGTGTACTCGTGATGCAATAACGATACGCCACGTGCAACTGGTTGATTCGGGTTGTATAGTCCCATCGCGTCTGAGACTGCACGCGCAATTTGGATGTAGTTTCGGGGTTTATATTCATATCGCATCGTAGACTGCACGTGCAACTTGGGAGTTGTTTTGGGGGTTATCTTCATATCGCGTCGTAGACAGCACGTTGACAGCACGCGCAACTTGGTTGTTGTTTCAATGTTTATAATCATATCGCAACTTGGTTGATGTTTTGGGGTTTATCTTCATATCGCGTCGTTGTTTGCACTCGCCACTTGGTTGTTGTTTTGGGGCTTATCTTCATATCGCATCGTAGACAGCACGCGCAACTTGGTTGTTGTTGTATGTTTTTTCTTCATATCGCGTCGTTGTCTGCACTCGCCACTTGGTTGTTGTTTTGGGGATTATCTTCATATCGCGTCGAAGACAGTACTTGCCACTTGGTTGATGTTTTGGAGCTTATCTTCATATCGCGTTGTTGACAGCACTCGCCACTTGGTTGTTGTTTTGGGGTTTATCTTCATATCGCGTCGAAGACAGCACTCGCCACTTGGTTGTTGTTTTGGGGTTTATCTTCATATCGCGTCGTAGTCTGCACACACAACTTGGTTGTTGTTTTGGGGTTTATCGTCGTATCGCGTGTAAGACTACACATGCAATTTTCTTAATGTTTCGGGTTTTCGATGTTCGCTTGCGAGCAACTAAGGTTAAGAGCAAGTTTTGAAAGCCAGCTGATGACCCGAGATCTGATTACTGCCGAGATACGCGCCGAGAAATAATTCGCGACGTTGTTGCAGTTCTTGAACTACAATCATTTACAATAAAAGTATATGACCGAAAACCACCTGCAAGTATATGACTCGGAACCAAAAAACAAGTATATGCCAAGAACCACCTACAAGCATATGACCGGGAAGCACCTACAAGTATAAGACCGGGAACCATTTACAAGTATATGACCGAAAAACCCCTACAAGTATATGACCGGCAACCTATTACAAGTATATTACTGGAAACCACCTACAAGTATATTACCGGGAACCGCTTATAGGTTAATTACCGGGAACCACCTACAAGTATATGACCGGGAACCGCCTACAAGTACATGACCGGGAACAACCTATTATTATATGACCGGAAACAACCTACAAGTATATAAAAGCAAACACCTTAAATTTTGCAAATATACACTAAATAATGGCTATAATTCATAAGTGCTTCATGCAGTTTTTCTGGTTATCAAACTTGCTGGATATCAAATTAGCATCATATAGTACAACCTCAGATCATGATAATGCATATCAGGACGAAACCGTACACAATCGTTCAAACCGATCGATCCCATAGCGTTAATCAAATCGGCATGATGTAAACGAATGCACAGTATAATTTTGTCGGAGACACCCAAAGTAATGATAATAAGATCACTTCACGAAAAATGGTTTGATATGAGTTTTCGAGAGCGAACTTATGGTAATTCTTTTTAAAAGAATTTTGCGAGTTGTTAGTTATTATACGTTTAAAAATCAATCTTGTTCGTCAGCAATATTTATTCGTTTATGTGTATATGTCATTTTGATTCAAAACCATTTGAACAAAGAATAAATGAAGGAAACAATTGGAAAATATTTGGAAGTTAAAACGCTCATGTTATGATCAACGTTGCTTCCCCGGGATTCAAACCTGAGACCGCTGGTTGACCGACTACTCCACTTTTACACTTAACAACATAACATATGAGCAACTTTTTCTCAAATTATCAATTACAAATGTTACGAACTCTTGTGCTTAATGAGAAGTTGTATTTTATTTGGTTAAATACAATTTTCATATTCTTTTACGGTTTGATGTAAAAATATATTTTTGTCGAACAGGTCCCTTTTTGTTGTTGATTTATGCTCTTCTTTACTGGTGTAGAAGCGGTAAATGAATATTGAACAACAACAGAACACAAAACTGAACTGTATTTTCTATATTTAATATCAGTAACATATAAACATCAGCAACAACAATACAAAACAACTATCATTTCTAGTCTCTCATAAAGCTGTCCATAGCTGAGTCGTCAGCTATAGCGTCAACATTACCACCGTCACTGAACATAGAACGTAGTCGTGTTAACGTCCTGCAGGAGACTTCATCATAAACGTCATCAAAGACGTTCTTCTCCAGCTCGCTCATGGTATCATCCTCGTCAAAGGCGCTATCCAAATGTGACGTCACACTGACGCCATCTAATCGAGAGTCACACTCGCTGACTTCAAAACCAAGAACGTGACCATCATCACATAGGAAAGCTACATCCATGTCACATGACACATTGGTAGAGGCGGCCTCCATTCCGTCTCCTGGTGTTCGTTCCGGAAGTTCAAACCTTGTGACGTCAACAGCCCCATCCGCTCGCGTCCTTTGCGGGAGTGATATATTGGAGCTCTTAATTGGTGGGACACGGTTAACACTGCTAATGTTCTTACTATAACACTTTCTCAAAGGTGTGCGATTGTTTAGATTGTTTTCTAGAGATGACCCTTCAACCCTTTCTGGGTCAAACAGTTTCGATCGAATTCGTTGTAATTTCCTCCTCGCTCTGTCGATCGACGCCTTTTTTGAAGCCAATTTTGAGATCTTTTTCAGGACGAAATTCGTAACACTGTTGTCAATCCTTGACCGCACTCGCTTGTATACCCTCGTCTCATTGGGTAAAATTTTCTCTATACCCTTTCTGCATTCGAACATCACGTAGCAATTATCGTCTTCAGACGTGATCCCGCGGATGACGTCATAGCACGTGGTGTGTCTGCTGATGTGACAGCGCATGCGCACGCCATCCATATCCACAGCTATCTGGGTGGATTCCTTACGATGTGTCATCTAAAAAAAAATACGTAACGAAAAGCGTAAAACATGAGACAATAAGAACATGCGTAAATATACCTAAAATATAGCAAAAATTGTATGGCTAAATAAAGCATTTATAGAGAAAGATCAATAAATGAAATTAATCATTAAAAAATAATCAGTAAATGAAAACATCAGTCATTAAATATACAAGTAGTAAATCAAAAGTTAACGAAAGATTTGAACGCATATATCTGCTTAATGCTCAAGTGATCTCAGTCGACCCTATATGACCCGTACCATAAATAATAAATTAAAAAAAAAAAGAAATATAACTTTATAGCAATCAAGGCAATAATTACCGGTACCTTGAGTAAGTTAATATTCCACGGATATATTTATTTAGACAATAGTACAAGTGTATATAGAAATTTATGTTGGACTTAAGTGGCATACTAGTTTATGTCGATGTACAGATTGTGAGTGTGCAGATCAAAAATGTTCAACAGTTTTTATTCGTTTCCAAGTCAATTACTGTAATAACAGACCGCACGCCGAGCGCCAGTATGTCCACGTAGAGATCACATCCTGTCGCACGTTGCTAATTGGCACGCGTATTTGAATAGTGTTGGAAATTAAGGACAAATTGACTGCACACGTAATTAGTTGAGTAATTACAATCATTCTAGTGTTTGCGATTATTTCTTGCAAAGTGAAAATAGATGGGTTCCAGACAGACAGATGCGTGAAGTGCACCGTTTTATTTGGTGAAAATACTACGAATAAATTCCATTTTAAATAATTGTATATTATCTAAATTATGTGTTACGAAGATTTGTTTTTATGAAGGTTTAGCTCTCACCCACAATCTCTTCTGTTCGTTATAATTCTAAAATATTTTTAATAAACATAACAATGTTGTACTTACCTTGTTAGATATATTATTGTGTTACATCGTAACATTCATGTGCACCCAGATAGGCAGTCAAAAGGAAACAGCCTTTATCTTGGAAATAGTTCAATAACGGGCATCAGTTCTGATGAAAGAGGGTAAAAATACATTTACATTTTTACGCGCAAAAGCGCTGACCTGGGTAGTAAAATGTCACAAGAACAATTTATGAAATTTATGCTCGATACATATTTTCCAGTCGACAAATGTTAATGTCTTTTTTGTACTTTGTACTTTGATCGGTCGGATCTTTATTACAAAGAAATTCCACAACGTTGTTTTTTTATAGATGTGGTCTGGGGTTTGAAATCCGTAGAAAAGTGTCATAGCTTACATGTAAAATGCGATATATTTGTGCTCCATAAAATTTACAGAGTAAATATCTGCGGAGAAATTATCTGAGTCCCGGATATTCGTTCCCGGGTTGTCAAAAAATCGTAAGAACGGGTGTCCGCTTTGTCAAAATAACGTAGGAACGAATGTCCGGGTTGTTAAAATAACGTTTGAGCGAATCTAGTTACATAACACATAGTCGTCTTTTTTTTTACTTTTGTTACACAAAGCTTTCTTTATGCATAGGCTTTTGTACATACTAGTTTTTTAAGTATATCGTAAAATTAGTATTACCGCATCAATGTCGCAATCGGTATGTGAGTATTGACTATGTATAAGGATATTCGACTGCTGATAATATTCATTATTTATTTATGCGGGATTGTTTATTTGTTTACAATTGGTTTGGTTTAAACGCGATATTCAAATCAAGTGGCTAATTCTGAAACTTAAATGAAATTGCACAAACAATAAATGTACGTGTAACAATAAGGCCTGAATGATGAGTTGTATGTTATAACTAAAATTTCTTAAACAAAGGGATAGGTGGGACGATCGAGTTACGGAAGTTAAGATATTGAACTACGCAAAAATGATATAAATGGGGACAAAATGACGTAAATAATTTAAGGAGACTATGTCTCGCATCCTGAAATTCACACATTAGCCTGATTAGGAAACATTACTCGCTACCACACGTCTGTTACACTTCCAGCTACTCGTGTAGTCACTTTGTCCTTAATCGTTAACATAACTGGTAAACGTGTCAATTAAAAAGGTGCGAACGGAAATTGTCGCCACGTGGAAATTATTTGGTGTCTATAATACACTATAAAAACCATTTAGAATACATTGATGGAACACTTTGGTGTTAAACGTTCACATCACATGTTGATGAAATTTGAAATTAAGTCATATATAGACATTATATTACGACTTTTCTACAACAATTATTTGCAATCGAACTGAATATTTATTGAATCGAAAAAATGGTAAATGTGATTTATAATAATAATTTTCATTTGACAATTTATGCTAATTAGTATTGCTTCATAGTAAAACAGTTTATCTTAAAATTAAGTTTCCTGTTCTCAAATTATTAATCCCCCCACAAAACCATATAACATGTTGCATTTTGTTTATCACATAATATTAGGCTAATAATAATAAATAAAATGTTCTCGTCTGATTATTGTATTCGAGTCAACCCTACTTTCAAACAAAAACATGAATCAAGCAACGGTTGCTAAATAAGGTTACTTATTATGCAATATATACTTACTGTTATTTTTTTTCAGATGAACGTCCGTCCGACCGCAAATATAAATGACGTCACATATATCGTACATCCGGCTTCCATGGTGACTGCAAAGCAGGCGTATAAGTCCCGCGTGACGGGCCGCTTGCGTCGTTTGCGCTCAAAACTGTTTCATGGCGACAAGAAAAAACTTCAGTCGACCCTGCCTGAAAACTTCAATAGCGACAAACAAGTGAAAAGGTGTTACAATAAAGACATCTATAGTGCAACTCTCATTGCTTCTCGTTATATCGGTAAACATGAACCTCCGGTCAGGATGCGAGGAGATGGCGCGGATGACGTAACAATGACAGAACTCATCAGAACACGCGGCGATGGCACTGATGGCGTCACAGCGTGGGAACTTCCGGCTCGCACTCCCGGAGATGGAATAGACGATGAATGTCATGGTGTTTGTGATTTAGACGCAGCCTTCATATCGGACGAGGAGAGTTGTGACGTTTGTGATTTAGACATTTGCATGATAAATGACGTCCGCGACACGTCATATCCAGACAGCGCTTTTATCGAAAATTATGAAAACGACAGCGTGTGTGAGCTGGAGAAGAACGTCTTTGATGACGTTGACGTATCCATGACGACCTTAACGCGACTGCGTTCTGTGTTAAGTAAGGGTGGTATTATTGAAGGCATAGTTAATGACTCTGCACTCGGGAGTTTTATGAGAGACTAGACCAGTCAGTGTTTGTTGTTGTTTCATTTCTGTATGATGTTTCCAATGTGCTATTATGTTGTTAATGATAAATATGAAACTTGTAATGATTTGTTCGATTAACTGGGCGTTTTCGTACCAAAAACTTACGTTATTTCCGAAACTTTTGTAAACGGATGTGAATATCTTCAGTGGCATATATTGTGTGTAACTTGCGAAATATATTCAATATTTTCTGACACTGCCATGTCCAGGACACGGATATCTCTTCTTCATGTCAATTAATACCGTGTTGCATGACAAACATTATATGAAAACGACATAGAAACTATAAAAAGCACTACGTAAAAAAACGAGAATGTAAATTCGAGGCATGTACCTCGCAATGGCTGTGGTAACATATTATACACAATCGTATTGCAATTTTTATTACAAAGTTGACATTTAAGCAATCAAAACAGTTGATGAATTAATATCGTCGTCATAATTGGAACGTCCAATGTTCAAATCATTTTAAAATCCCATAATATAGCATAGATGTAAGCAATGGACCAGATCTTTTTCTGTCACTTGATCTATATAAACACACTTTATATGTCACGTTTTACCATGAAACAAAGCGAGTGACATATTAGTTTCACGCTTTTTATCATTACATTACATTTTCGATAAGAAGAAACTGTCTTTAAACTGCACAGGCTACGCTGTGCCGATACTTTATGCACATGCATTAAGCCCCGTTTTCACAGAGCGCAACTCAAATGTAGGATGACGAAGATTCCAATTGCCATTTTTTCATATCATACCGGACACAGAATTACAAGCAGCTTGAAATCACTCTATGAGGTCAATGTTTTCATGAACTGGATTGATTTGAAGATTATTGATAACAGTAAATACTGAAGCTGTTCTACAGTGTACATGCATGAGAATGTTTAGAATTGAAACACGGACGGACTTCATCTTTCTGAATCAGAGGAAAACTACGAAATAACCGAAATAAAAACATGTCAGCAAACAACGTTGACACATAACGGCATTAATAAGATCAGTGTACTCCTGGTGCCATAACGATACGCCACGTGCGATTGGTTGATGTTTGGAGGTTTATCGTCCAAACGTGTCTGAAACTGCACGTGCAATTTCTTTTTCGGGATTCAGCGCATCTGAGACTGCGCGCGCAATTTGGTCATTGTTTCGGGGATTGTCGTCCTTTCGCGTTAGAGACTTCACGTGCACTTTGGTCGTTGTTTCGAGGTTTGTCGACCTATCGTGCCTGAGACTGCGCGCGTAATTTGGTCGTTGTTTCGGGGTTTGTCACCACATCGCTTCTGAGACTGCACGTGCAATTTGGTTGTTGTTTCGGGGTGTGTCGTCCTATCGCGTCTGCGACTGCTCGCGCAATTTGGTCGTTGTTTCGGGGTTGGTCATCCTATCGCGTTTGTGACTGCGCGCACATTTCGTCATTGTTTCGGGCTTTGTCGTCCTATCGCATGTTAGACTGCGCGCGTTATTTCGTCGTTGTTTCGGGATTGGTCGACCTATCGCGCCTGAGAGTGCGCGCACAATTTGGTCGTTGTTTCGGGGTTTGTTCGTCCTATCGCGTGTGAGACTGCAGCTGCAATTAGTTGTTGTTTCGTTGCTGTAATGTCCTTTCGCGTCTTAAGCTGCACGTGCAATTTGATTGATTAATCGGGAATGGTCGTCCTATCGCGTCTGCGACTGCACCTGCTTACTCGAATGCCATCATTCACGTGTATGTGTGTGAGTCAGGAATCCTTGCGCCCCTTCGATATGTTTTGGGGCGGTCAAGCTCGATTGGTCATTGTCGGCTCGGGTACTACTTACATTTACCACGGGTACTCTTAAGTATACTTACATGTACCCCGGTTACGGTAAATATACTAAAACGTACCCGGGTAATTTAACGCTAAATCGGTCGCTAAGTCGGTCGTTGTCGGTTTTTTTTAAATTAATTATATTCACAATCATGTCGATTTTTCTGTAAAATGGCCTCCATGTTATCGAAACTCATACTAAAAAAAGCATGTTAATGCAGTTTTTTTTTAAAGAGAAGTTTGTGCAAGATAATCGGTAGCGCGCTTTACGACAACTGATTGGGGGCGGGAAGACAACTCGGGTACAGTCTAATTTCGACCGGGTACGATTAAGTATATTTACCGTACCCGGAGTATACGTAAGAGTACCCGTTGTATAAGTCAAAGCGTTACTAGAGAGAACGACTCATAGGTATACATATATTTCGAAATATTAAACATGTGGGATATTATACAGTGATGCGTATATATGCTATCAACCTGATTGTGAATTCTGTATCAGCTCAGCTGATTACCTCAGTCATAGGACACAACTATAAACTAACTCGTGCCTGGCTATTTATAGTTGGGTAGGAAAATAAACAAACGTTCGTATAAATGACTGGATTTGATGGCATTGGTAAACAATTATAGTTTGCAAATAGTTGGATACTACTAAACAACGATTGGTAAGATATCCGTCATTTGTGTTGTTAAACATAATTAATGATGATGGTCATGATAATGATTACTAGTAGTTGTAGAAATAGTAGTATAAAGTGGATTATTATCGGGATTAGGAGTTATAGTTGTTAATGATCATGACAAGAATTTTCTTGTGACACTTTGAGAAAAAAAGTAGTGTTTTTCACTTAAATACAGCATTACTCTCCCTCTTTCCCATATGCTAAAAATAAAGTTTAACCAAAAAGTATTGTAAAAATAAAGACAATTACAATAGCAACGATAAATAAGTGAAATAATAATAAACCAAACAAGAGTCGTAGATTTTAAACATGAAGGAAGGCTAATTGTACCCGATGTCCATTAACTTCTATTACAAAACATGTCTGTACTTAAAATGTTTTCGTGGTATTATACTGCAGAAAAGACATGCGAGATAAATCATTATATGTATTATCAATCACTGCTGGACTGTAAGTGGAAAATAAAACTTTGAATTTACAAATTAATCGTCTCCATTCATTTTGATGATATAAACCTGGCAAAACCGGGCTTAATGCATGTGTGTAAAATGAAGGTACATGATAACACATTGGTCTTTGTATGCCGAACAGGCGAATAACGAACGTCACGTTTCGCTTACGCTGATTTTCAATAAGAAAACACTTCGTTCGAACGAAAAAAAATACCACAAAAGCGGAAAGTGTTTTCCCCCGAGAAGCCTGTGCGCACTGCACCGGCTTATCTGGGACAACATTTTGCGCACATGCATCAATGCCCGTTTTCCAAAGCGCGACTCAAACACTCTTTATATTATCCTCATGTCTTTCTCCAGCTATGACTCACGGTATTGGTGCAATAGCCACTGGTGCAATAGCCACTGGATGTGCAGGTGGATGTAGTGGCGGCGGCTTCAGCAGCGCGGCATTCAACGCTGGCGTGTTTGCCGGCGCCGCCAGTTCCAGTAGCCGACGACGACGCAACAACGAAGGCACCGGAAGTTGCTGCTTATTGTGCAGCTTTATTCTGTTTTTCACCTGTCTGATGAAAATGAAGCCGCGAACGCGAATCATCCTCACGTGGTTTTACGTCATACTGGGAGCCGTTGTAGCGACCGTCCTCACCTTTAAGCATAATGCGAGAGCCAAGGTTCCGATCTCACCCTCCGATATGAGAATAGTGAACCAGCCCTCGATGGTGTTTTGCGACCGCGTTGAGCTTGATTGTTCATCTTTAATCGATTATTACGTCATGAAACACGAGCCCAGCATCGATGAGAGCAAAGTGATCAACTATACGGAAAATGTGAATGGCAACATTGAAAGAGACACATACGAATATTGGGTTTTTTATTTGCTGAAAGGTTCAAACGTGAAGATGTCCTACGTTATATCAGACAGTATAGTATTGTACGTTTTTAAAGGTGATGACGGTTTCAACAAATGGAAAAAAGATGTGAACTGTTACGATTGCTATTTGAAACGCTGGTTTCTGTTTAACAGTGGAACCGCAGAATATGATATCATAGAAACAGACCAATATTATTACGTGTTTTCCAATGAGGATCAGTTTGTTCTCCCTTCCAAGCGCGTCGATGTCACATTCCAACTGTCACGAACGCGATATGTCCTCGATGATGTGAACATTCGGTGTCCAAATACCTTTGATTGTACCGTTGAGCTTAATGGAGAGCCGCAAGTCATAGTTGTACGAATGCCGGAACACTCCTCATTCGACTCTCCTGTAAACGTATACTGCCGACCTCGGGTTTACATGTACTTCCTGTTGTACGCGCTTGCGCCTTGCGTCGTAGGAATCTGTGTCACAGTTGCTATTTATAGATTCACGCGTTTGAAAAATAGTTCCCAGAGAGATCGAAGCGAAAGCAGAGTTCACATTGTTTCGAACGATGAACGTTTGTCTGGTTTTGGATACGGAAGCGTACAACTTGGACCCAATAATCAATCCGACGCAGTTATACGTCCATCTAGTTATTCGGCAGCACAATAAGTAGTCCAATCAAACAGCGGGTCACCACCATCTTACGAACAGGCAACAAAAAAGGAACACGTTTAATGATTTTGGAAAACACTGACTTCTGACTAATTAATGCTCGAATATATTTGTAGTGGTACTTATATTGCGCTATGTCATACAAATAATGTAAATGTATATAATTGCTACTAATGCAATTATATACTTTTTAAGCATCTCAATTTAGTTTTGATTTCAAAGAAATGTGTTAATAGAAGTAAACTGTGTTCCACTTGTAAGAATAACACTTTCTCTTCATTGTTCGGTGACATTTAAATTCCTACATGTATGAAATGGGTAATAAAAACACTGTAGTGATTTTCTAACAGGCCATAATGACATATGTAATGAAAAATTTGTAAAAATGAATGCCTGTCAACAGCGGGATTTTAACTTTGTAGTCATTTTGTATGTTTTTATAAATAAAGAAAATAATATTTATATTATATAATATATAAAATGTAATTGATCTGATGTATACACGTCTGTTTTTCGTTTTCTTATTCTTAGTCGGATTAGTCCTTAGCGCCACCTCCTTGACATTGACTTCACCTCTTTTGGAAAAAATGCAAAGTTATCTATTAGATTGGCAAGAAGCAAATGTTTTTGTAAATTAAGCAGTTTGAATATGTTGAGAGCAATCGTTTGATGTCGTTAGCGATTTAATTGGATGGATATTTGCTCGTCACACAGGCCAAGCACATTGATATGCTTTCAAAAACTCCATCATGTTACAACTTATTAAGGACCTCACGTTTCTAAATGGCTTATGGTTGTATGTTTTTATTAACGTGTCGATGTTTTAATCTTCGCTGAATCGCCCGATTTTCAATCTAATGCGAAATGTTTTGAAAAACATAAAACCTACACACCATATGTATAATAAGCCGTGTCTTTGAAAACATGCGGTCATCAGCGCCACCTCGGTAGAAGCATTGACTCATTTATTAATGTATCTCAAAAAGAGGTGGCGCCTGTGATTAACGGCCATGAAAAGGCTTCGACACCGCGTAGCCGCAAAATGTTAGATCACTCAATATATATAGGAACGATCTTGGACAGGATTCTCTATCTTTGTTTACACGAAACTTCCGTTTTTAAATCTTGCAACTACTAAAAATTAAAAAAGCCACAGAGTTCAACCGGAGTCTGCAATATCTGAACTTCGCTCTGTAAAAAGGGGATTTAATGCATGGGCGTAGTGTCGTCCCAGATTAGCTTGTGCAGTAGGCACAGACTAATCAGGGACGCAACTTTTCGCCTACACTGAGTTTCAAGAAGAAAAGTCTTTCTATAAACGAAAATAAAAGGGCCTGAAAGGCCCAACGTCGCTCACCTGAGATTCAAAGGAACTGACCTGTTCTGTGCAGCCCAAGATGTCATTGGAACAAATGTTCTAATCAACTTTCATGAATAGTTTACACCCTGGTGGCCACGTTTTTCAACAGACCGGAACCATTTTCGTACACATCCAAGGTATCATTAAAACAAATATTCTGACCAAGTTTCATGAAGATTGGAAAATAAATGTGACATAAGAGTGTTAACAAGTTTTTTCAATAGCCATATAAGGAAAAATGAACCGCCCCTAGTGGCCATGTTTTTCAACCAACTGGAACAATTTTTCAATTCGTCCAAGATATCATTGGGAAAAATCTTCTGACCAAGTTTCATGAAGATCAGACAATAACTGTGCCCTCTAGAGTGTTAACAAGGTTTTACTATAGCCATGTAGCCATATTAGGAAATATACGCCTCCTGGTGCCCTTGTTTTCCAACCAACCAGAACTATTTTTGAAATCGTCTAAGATATCATTGCGACAAATCGTCTGACCAAGTTTCATGATGATCAGACAATAAATGTGGCCTCTAGAGTGTTAAGAAGGTTTTACTATAGCCAAATAAGGAAAAATGCCCCGCCCCCTGGTGGCCATGTTTTTCAACCAACCCAAACCATTTTCGAACTCGTCCAAGATATCATTAGGATACATCTTCTGACCAAGTTTCATGAAGATCGGACAATAAATGTGGCCCCTAGAGTGTTAACAAGGTGTTACTAAAGCCATATACAGCCATTTAAGGAAAAATGCCCCGCCCCTGGTGGCCATGTTTTTCAAGCAACTGGAACCATTTTCGAACTTGTCCAAGATATCATCCAGACAAATCTTCTGACCAAGTTTCATGATGATCCGACAATAAATGTGGCCTCTAGAGTGTTAATAAGGTTTTAATATAGCTTTATAAGGAAATATGCCATGCCCCCTTGGTGGCCATGATTTTCAACCAACCGGAACCATTTTCCAACACATCCAAAATATCATTGGGACAAATCTTCTGAGCAAGTTTCATGAAGATCTGACAATACATGTGGCCTCTAGAGTGTTAACAAGGTTTTACTATAGCCAAATAAGGAAAAATGGCCCACCCCCTGGTGGCCATGTTTTTCAAGCAACGGGCGTCATTTTCGAACTCATTAAAGATATTTTTGGGATGACTAAGTTTCATTAGGATCGGACAATAAATCAGGCCTAAAGAAAATGTATGCTTATTGAATTATAAAACACCGCGACCATTGTATTGTGTTGCAGGGAAGTTTAAGTACGCGCGTGTTAAAAACGACACTCATACTGATTAGCCTGAATATGTGTGTTATTAAGAATAACAAGTTAGATTCCCACTTAGATTGCGATTTCACGGGCTGGTCTGGAGCTATGCTTGTAGCATATGGCATTAGATCCATTTTCGCAAGACACTATTAAACAACATTAATATTGTAACACAACTAGAGGTTTCCATGGTTTCTTTTTGTATCCCATTACATTCATTATACTTATTTGAATGATATCACAACAGCACTGTATAATATTACAAAACGATCACATAGTTCTCCAGTATTTGTCAAGTCGCCCATGTTCCAACAGTACAGCCAACATTGTTGTTATGTCTGTTACATCGCTGTACACCTGCAACAAATGAACAACCAGTCAAAATCAAAAAATTACTGCATGGATGATGGTAAATATTTTTTTATCCAAATAGATTTTGGTAACAGATCTCTGGGATAATACATCTACATGTGTACTTATGTAATGTTTTTGTCAATTGTCTATAAACCTCTAACACTTTGTTAAAGTATGTTATATTATATGATTATTTGATTTTGTGTATATAATACTGAAGAACATGATCTATGTTATTTCATTGTTTGTATGCATTTAAGAAAGTTTGATTATGATAAGGTACATCATTTCCATGCAAGAGCGCACTTATAATAAATACATATAGATATAAATTGGTCTATACGTGAATTTACTGCAGATTTCTAACAACTTGTGAGATGGGGTATAACAAATGGTCAAACCATACAATTAAAGTGTACAATTTAGGAAAATAATAATTTTCAAAATAAAACAAATGTGAGAATGACATGAAGGTTCCCATATATTACAGGCAAAGGGTGCAGGCCCACACATTGAAATGAGGTCTCAGTATACTCCAACATTAGGATATCTGCAAAGAGCTGTAGGTCTCATTATGTGACAACTGATGTACTCACCATGTGAACAGGTTCCACAGCATCTTGTCTGTCTCTTGCACTGCGAATCATGAGCCTTCTGCTGTGGAAGTCACCATGGGCTGCAACTGAACCTACCTGGAAATAAACAGTCTTCATGCTAAGCAACTAGCCCAAAAATCATGTCCAGTGATGGTGAATAAGGGCTAAAGGAAAGTAAGAGATATTTATTAAATAGGGCTAGTTTTTTTTACTGGAAATTATCATAACATAATTGCATCAATAATTATTTATAATGACATCATTGCATCAATAATTATTTATAATTATATAATGGCATCAATACTTATTTGTAATAGTATAATTGCATCAATAATTATTCATAATGGTATGATTTCATCAAGTATTAAAATAAATGTATATACATTTATAAACATTAAAAGTTGACATGATTTCACTTACCAGTAGTTCATGTGCTAAACACGAGATTTAAACCAAAATGTAAACACAATTCTAGAAATAATAAGGGCTGTTTGTAAAACATGCATGCCCCCCATATGGGCTGTCAGTTGTAGTGGCAGCCATTGTGTGAATACGTTTTTTGTCACTGTGACCTTGACCTTTGACCTAGTGACCTGAAAATCAATAGGGGTCATCTGCGAGTCATGATCAATGTTCCTATGAAGTTTCATGATCTAAGGCGTAAGCTTTCTTGAGTTATCATCTGGAAACCATTTTACTGTGTCAAGTCACTGTGACCTTGACCTTTGACCTAGTGACCTGAAAATCAATAGGGGTCATCTGCAAGTCATGATCAATGTACCTATGAAGTTTCATGATCCTAGGCATAAGCGTTCTTGAGTTATCATCCAGAAATCATTTTACTGGTTCTAGTCACCATGACCTTTGACCTAGTGACCTGAAAATCAATAGGGGTCATCTGCGAGTCATGATCAATGTACCTGTGAAGTTTCATGATCCTAGGCGAAAGCGTTCTTGAGTTATCATCCGGAAACCATTCGGTGGACGGACGGACCGACATGTGCAAAACAATATACCCCCTCTTTTTCGAAGGGGGGCATAAAAATGTTTTTATAACCCAGGCAAAACAAGAGGCAATTAACTGGTCAAACAAATGTCATTGTATATACCTTTAAGTATGTCTGCATAGTGGGCACCCATATCTGGACTTCAAGCCGCTTCTGCTCATATGCGCAAAGCAATGGCACTGGTATGGAAACAATCCTGTAGACAGTGATTAAATAATCTTCAACATGAAAGTACACTTTATAACGATACAAAAGGGCATTCAACAAGAAACCTGCGATTACTCGAGCATCGAGGTCAGTCCCGTGCTTCCTCGAGTTATCGCAGTTTTACTGTTTTTACCAAAATGGGTTTTCTGATTTGAAGGAGAAATTCTTCAGTTTTTGGCTGTAATTAGTAAGTTGCTTTTTTATAACTGACTTTCAAATGTTCTACTAAACACCTTAAAATTAACTTTGTTCAAACTTTATGGTTTGGCAAGCAACCCTTTTAAACGAAGTAAATGTAATGCTTTGACTTATATCTGCTGTCTAGAAGATACATAAGATAAGTTTTTACACAAGTTGTCATTTCATGAAATATTCTTGGTAAGTCTAACAAATTTCCTTGACAAGTTCAACATTTGTAAATCAAGGTATGAAATTACAACAGGTGCGAGATCTTTCCATGCTTTTGAATAAGCAAAACAATTATAAACATTTGCATAAACCTTGTGATAAAACAATAAAGTTCTTAAGATTGCATGGTGTCACTTGACATTGCATGCTGTCACTTGACATTTCATGATGTCACTTGACATTGCATGGTGTCACTTGACATTGCATGATGTCACTTGACATTGTATGATGTCACTTGACATTGCGTGATGTCACTTGACATTGCACGACACCACTTGACATTGCATGACGTCACTTGACATTGCATGACGTCACTTGACATTGCATGATGTCACTTGACATTGCATGATGTCACTTGACATTGCATGATGTCACTTAACAGCGCATGGTGTCACTTGACATCCCATGGTGCCACTTGACATTGCATGGTGTCACTTGACATTGCATTGTGTCACTTGACATTTTATGCTGTCAGTTGACATTGCATGGTGTCACTTGATATTGCATGATGTCACTTGACATCGCATGATATCACTTGACATTGTATGATGTCACTTGACATTGCATGGCGTCACTTGAAATTGCATGGCATCACTTGACATTGCATGGTGTCGCTTGACATTGCATGATGTCACTTGACATCGCATGATGTCACTTGACATCGCATGATGTCACTTGACATTGCATGGTGTCACTTGACATTGCATGGTGTCACTTGACATTGCATGGTGTCACTTGACATTGCATGGTGTCACTTGACATCGCATGGTGTCACTTGACATCGCATGATGTCACTTGACATTGCATGATGTCACTTGACATTGCATGACATCACTTGACCTCGCATGGTGTCACTTGACATTGCATGGTGTCACTTGACATCACATGGTGTCACTTGACATTGCATGATGTCACATTGACATTGCAAGGTGTCACTTGAAATTGCATGGTGTCACTTGACCTTGCATGATGTCACTTGATATCGCATGATGTCACTTGACATTGCATGATGTCACTTGACATTGCATGATGTCACTTGACATTGCAACACCATGTCAGAAAAATTATGCATCACAATCGGTCAATTCACCAAAATGTAGCATATGATAAGAGGGCCAAGATGGCCCTAGTTCCCTCACCTGAGAGGAGTCGGTTCATTCAATCTTTACCTAATGTCAAACTTGACCTAGATATTGACCAGACAAACATCCTGGTCAAGTTTCATCATTATTGAACCAAAACTCTGGCGTAGGGAGTGTTTTTGTTTTTGTAAGATTTGAAATGGTGACCTATCATCAAACTTGACTGAGATCTTTCAGCAACTTTGATAAAGAATGCTTGAGAAATGTGAATGCTAGAGTGTTTACAAACCAAATGTGGAAGGACGGACAGCGGACAAAGACCAATCCTAAAACCTCACCTGAGCAATCAGGTAAGTTAAAAAGTGTGTTTCACCGATCTGAGCCATTATCCAACTTGTCCAAGAAATCAATAAAACCAAGACTAAGTTTCACAATGATTACGCAAAATATGTGACTTCCATAGTGTTCAAGCACAAGGTTTTTCTCTATATAGTCACATAAGGAAAACTGCCCCACCCCCCTGGCAGCCATGTTTATTGACCCATCGGGACCATTTGCAAACTCATCTGAGATATATAAAACCAATCTTTTCACCAAGTTTCATGATGATTGGCAAAAAATGTGACTTCTAGAGTGTTCACAAGCTTTTTTTTACTATATAAATATAAGAAAAACTGCCCCCCGCGGCAGCCATGTTATTCAACTGACCGGAACCATTTTCCAACTCAACTCTCGTATCAAGGAAACAAATGTTCTGACCAAATTTCATGAAAATTTGGCAAAAAATGTGACTTCTAGAGTGTTCACATGTTTTCACTGTAAACATATAGAGAAAAATGCCCTGTCCACTGGCAGCCATGTTTTTTCACCGATCTGTACCATTTTCGAACTCGTCCGACATATCAATAAAACCAATGTTTTGATTAACTTTCATGATGATTGGGCAAAAATTGTGACTTCTAGAGTGTTTACAAGGTTTCTCTATAGCCATATAAGGAAAACTGCCCCGCCCACTGGAGGCCATGTTTTTCAACAGACCGGAACCACTTTTATACTCAACCAACATATCAGTAAGACAGACATTTAGACAAAGTTACATGAAGATTGGGCATTAAATGTGACTTCTACGGTGTTTACAAGCTTTTTCTTTTTTTTTGACCTAGTGACCTAGTTTTTGACCCAGCATGACCCAGTTCCGAACTCGATCAAGATATCATTGGGACAAATCCTCTGACCAAGTTTCATGAAGATCGGACAATAAATGTGGCCTCTAGAGTGTTTACGAACAAATGTGGACGGACCACGGACAAAGACCGGTCACAAAAGCTCCCCTGAGCAATCAGGTGAGCTAAAAAAACACCCAACCTCGAATAACAATTAACACATAAATGATACACAAATCTACACTGTATTATTATGAAAACATTAATAATCAAAGGGGAGTAACTACTGTAAACTGCCCTGTTCCCCTGGCAACCATGTTTTTCAACGGACCGGAACCATTTTCAAACTTAACTCACATATCTAGGAAACAAAAGTTCTGACAAAATTTCATGAAAATTGGGCCAAAAATGTGACTTCTAGATTGTTGACATGTTTTCACTATATACATATAGAGAAAAATGCCCCGCCCACTGGCGGCCATATTTTTTCACCGATCTGGACCATTTTCAAACTCGTCCGAGATTTCAATAAAACCAATGTTTTGACCAACTTTCATGATGAATGGGCAAAAGTCGTGACTTCCAGAGTGTTTACAAGGTTTCTCTATAGCCTAATAAGGAAAACTGCCCCGCCCACTGGCGGCCATTTTTTTCAACGGACTGAAACCACTTTTGAACTCAACCAACATATCATTAAGACAAACATTTTGACACAGTTACATGAAGATTGGGCATGAAATGTGACTTCTACAGTGTTTATAAGTTTTTTCTTTTTTTTGACCTAGTGACCTAGTTTTTGACCCGGCACGACCCAGTTTCGAACTCGACCGAGATTTCATTGGGACGAAGCTTCTGACCAAGTTTCATGAAGATCTGACAATAAATGTGGCATCTAGAGTGTTTACAAACACATGTTAACGGACGGACGGACGTACAACGGACAAAGACCGGTCACAAAAGCTCACCTGAGCAATCAGGTGAGCTAAAAAGGTATAATATGCTATATAACACATGTTAGAATATAAAGTTATTCGCAAAGGATATATATCAAAGATAACAAGGAGAAGCATGCGATAAAATGCTTTAATTTAGATAATGAGGCCGTGCTCTGTGAAAAGCGGTTTTATGCATGTGCGTAAAGTGATGTCCCAGATAAGCCTGTGCAGTACACACAGGTTAATCAGGGATGACACTTTCCGCCTAAACTAGATTATTGCTAAGAAGAGACTTTCTTTAAACGAAAAATATCGTAAAATCGGAAAGTGTTGTCCCTGATAAGCCTGCACTTACTGCACAGGCTAATCTGGGACAACACTTAACATACATGCATTAAACCCCCTTTTCACAGAGCATGGCTTATATACAATTGTAATTTATTTAAATAAGAGGTGAATAATGGTCATGAAGCACTCACTTGAGTTCAAGGTACACTATTTGCAACATGTGACCTGGTAACCTAGTTTTGAACCCACTTGACCATGATACCAACATGACCTTGATATAGTTAAAAAGTAGACATTCCCACAAAGTTTCATCTCGATCGCGAGTGAAAAATGTGGATTTTAGAGTGGTAAAATGAATTTTCAGGATTTTACCAGGTGACCTAGTTTTTAACCCCAATGACCTATATTCGAACATGGCTCATAGATCTATACTGTCAAGAAATACAATTCTAAGCAGTTTCATCAAGATGACTCATAAATGCGGCTTCTAGAGGGTAAACAACGTTTTTGAAAAGGTGAAATAGTCAGACAATGATGGATGCAGTCATGGTCTGATCACCATAAACCACCAACAACAGAGTAAGTATGTACAGTCCACTCTCGTTATCTCGAAGTCGGCAGGAACAAGAAAAAATATTGATATGACGAGAGTTCGAGATATCCGATTAGGCGTTTTCAAAGAAAAAATGAAACAAAAATTTACCTTGTTTTTAATATCTAAATACCTGCTAAGTGGTCTAACTAAAGCTGTCACCGTGTGGCATAATACTCTCTACCTGATAAACATGTATACACGTTTTAACGAGGCACTATTCATTTTGCTATTTAAATGCTTAAAATGACGTTTTAAGTATTACAGAATTGCATGAACACATGCGTTTATATTTTTCTAAACTGTCGAGTAAACATCCGGTAATGTTGCTATTTAAAGTTATGATGCAATTGACGTCCAACCAAGACGAGTGTGTTCCATCTGAACATGGGTAAATCACGTTCCGGAATACTGAACTGCACATGTACATTTTGTAGTATGAAATGCAAAGTTCAATCGATTATTAGTACAGGATCAAATACAAATGAAAAGCCATTTTAAGACTTGTCTTGATAGAACAACATTATGTAAATTTGCGACGGTTTATATACGCAAAAATATAACTCAATGCATTTTGGAATGTTGTTTGTAAAAACAATTAGTCTTTCGGCCTTTCGGCAGGCTGTGTATTAATTGCAGTTTATTGATGTTAACGTGACAGTTAAAGTGACAGGCCTTACTCAAGTGTTAATGGCTAACGACATTACATAAGTGTGAACATTGATGCAATCAACGGATCAATTTCCTACCACTCAGTATCGAGAGCAGCCGGGCGAAGCGGGACGGTGAAGTATCAAAGAAAAAATTTCTCACCTTTTGCCGACACTGGGACAGTTATTCGCACTTCGAAATAAACCACAGTAAATACATGTAAAATCGGGACTCGGGACAAAATTTTATATCAACATATTGAATTATTCGACATAACGAAAATCAAGATATGCGATGTTTATTTATATAGATAAAGAAGAAAATAAATTGGGACATTGAGCTTACTTCGACATATCGAGAAGATTGAGATATCCGATGTCGAGATAACGAGAGTGGACTGTATTTGAACACCTGTATCATATAATATATATATATATCACAGCTATTGAAACAATGTGCCTAATAATTGGAATCAAACTCTCTATAGATCTCTTTTTTAAATGAATATGTTAATAAAATGAACCTAAAAATACCTGAAAGGCAAGTCAAACTCTCTATAGATCTCTTTGATGGCTTGGACCATCATATCACATTCTGTGGAACACTCTTCCATTCTCTCTTCCAGAGTACAGGCACACACCTGCATGGGGAAATAAATATATTGAGTTTACCTAACACCACTTCAATTAAATTGAATATCTGATCACCAAAATAACAGCAGTTTTTAAGTTCTTTAACGTTGCAAATTTTAAACCTTCTAATATTATCTCCAACCTCAATGAGAGGTGCAAAAGATATGGGATCCTGTAATTACCGGTAGTGTTGTTTTTAGTCCACTTTTTAAAATAAAAGTACATTCAGGGGTGTGATTTTAGAAACACCTATTGGAAGAAGTGGAACAATAGCCCTTCTTTCCTAATTGTTTCTGATATAAAAAGTCATTTGAAGTTAATATATGTGTTGGGCTCTGTGAAAAGGGGTTTTAATGCATGTGCGTAAAGTGTCATCCAAGATAATCTGGGACGACACTAAACGCAGCATGGCTCAAATATTTGTGTAGTAATCTTCATACTAAAATCTACTGTTTGCATATAAAAAACAAGGTCTGTTTGTAAAACATGCATGCCCCCCATATGGGCTGTCAGTTGTAGTGGCAGCCATTGTGTGAATACGTTTTTTGTCACTGTGACCTTGACCTTTGACCTAGTGACCTGAAAATCAATAGGGGTCATCTGTCAGTCATGATCAATGTACATATAAAGTTTCATGATCCTAGGCATAAGCATTCTTGAGTTATCATCCGGAAACTATTTTACTATTTCAAGTCACTGTGACCTTGACCTTTGACCTAGTGACCTGAAAATCAATAGGGGTCATCTGCCAGTCGTTATTAATGTACCTATGAAGTTTCATGATCCTGACGTAAGCATTCTTGAGTTATCATCCTGAAACTGTTTCGAGTCATGCACTGTGACCTTGACCTTTGACCAAGTGACCTGAAAATCAATACGGGTCATCTGCCAGTCATGATCAATGTACCTATGAAGTTTCATGATCCTAGGCCTACGTGTTCTGGAGTTATCATCCGGAAACCATCTGGTGGACGGACCGACAGACAAAAAGTTGTCAAACTTTAACCAAGGTTAAAGTTTTGGGACTGGAAACCATTTTACTATTTCGAGTCACTGTGACCTTGACCTTTGACCTAGTGACCTGAAAATCAAAAGGGGTCATCTGCCAGTCATTATCAATGTACCTATGAAGTTTCATGATCCTAGGTGTAAGCATTCTTGAGTTATCATCCCGAAACCATTTCACTGTTTCGAGTCAATGTGACCTTGACCTTTGACCTAGTGACCTGAAAATCAATAGGGGTCATCTGCCAGTCATGATCAATGTTTCTATGAAGTTTCATGATCCTAGGCGTAAGCTTTCTTGAGTTATCATCCGGAAACCATTTTACTGTTTCGAGTCACTGTGACCTTGACCATTGACCTAGTGACCTGAAAATCAATAGGGGTCATCTGCCAGTCATGATCAATGTACCTATGAAGTTACATGATCCTAGGCTTAAGCATTCTTGAGTTATCATCCGGAAACCGTTTTACTGTTTCGAGTCACTGTGACCTTGACCTTTGACCTAGTGACCTGAAAATCAATAGGGGTCATCTGCCAGTCATAATCAATGAACCAATGAAGTTTCATGATCCTAGGCCTAAGTGTTCTTGAGTTATCATCCGGAAACCATCTGGTGGACGGACTGACCGACCTACCGACCGACGAACCGACCGACATGTGCAAAACAATATACCCCCTCTTCTTCGAAGGCGGGCATAAAAATCCAAACATAATAACAGTTCAAAATCATTACAAGGGACAAAATTGTCACAAAACCAGGTTTTCATTGTGAAAAAAAATCTGATAAAGGGAGACAACTCAAACTGAACTTTTGAAATGAACAAACAAAATAAACCCCCTTTGTAAGTTTGTTTTAAAATAAATCTATTTTTAGTCGTGGCGACCTTGACATTGGAGATATTGACGTGATTATTTCGTGCGACACACCGTCCCATGATGGTGAACAAATGTGCCAAATGATTTTAAAATCTCATAATGAATGACATAGTTATAGCCCAGACAAGCTCATTTATGGCTATTTTTTACCTTTGAACTCAAAGTGTGACCTTGACCTTGGAGATATTGACGTAATTTTTTCGCGCGACACACCGTCTTATGATGGTTAACAAATGTGCCAAATGATTTTAAAATCTCACAATGAACGACAAAGTTATGGCCCGGACAAGCTTGTTCCGCCCCGCCCGCCCGCCCGCCAGCCCGCCAGCCCGCCCGCATTCGCCAATCTAATAACCAGTTTTTTCCTTCGGAAAACCTGGTTAAAAACTCATACAATGAAATCTATTATACAATTCTGCCACTAAATATGTCTATTTAAGAGGTTTATAATTTTAACAAATTGCTTGGTGACATACCCTCACTGATTGGAGAGCTCCAAATAGACCAGGCAATGTCTTGTTCACAGCATTGGCTGAAAATATGATAACATGTTACTATTTGTAGCAACTTTGTAAGAAAGTTGTATTTTGGTTTCAGTTTTCATGAGATTAGAATTTTTACTATTGAATCCACTAACTAAGGGTTATTAACAGGTTAGGTCGAGCTCAGGATTTAAAAGTTGTATAATGGTAAATAGAATCTGTCTTAAAGAAATAATTGCTTTATTATTGAATCAAGAGAGTATACATGACTGCAGAGTTCCGGTTGGCTGTATCATACAGGCTGATAATGTGATGTTGTATTTTGAGAGAACACCATACATTTTAGTTTTCCATTTTTTATATACTTCATAACAATAAAACAAATCAACAAGAGATGTGTTCGTCAGAAACACAATGCCCCCTATTGCGCCGCATTGAAATATTTTATTTATTTTTTTACCTTTGACCTTGAAGGATGACCTTGACCTTGAACTACCACCACTCAAAATGTGCAGCTTCATGAGAATGCCTCTTTGATTTTTTTTATTTTTTTTGAACTTTGACCTTGAAGGATGACCTTGACCTTGAACTTCCACCACTCAAAATGTGCAGCTTCAAGAGAACGCTGCTTTGAAGTTGTTTTTCTGTTGTTGTTTTTTTACCTTTGACCTTGAAGGATGACCTTAACCTTGAACTTGCACCACTCAAAATGTGCAGCTTCATGCGATACACATGCATGCCAAATATCAAGTTTCTATTTTCAATAATGCAAAAGTTATAGCCAACGCTTTGATAGAAGTTATGAGTATTTTACCATGCTAAATCCTTGAAATGCACTAAGTGACCCCGTGACCTAGTTTTTAACCCGGCATGACCCATATTCAAACTCGACCTAGATATTGTCTAGATACAACTTCTAACCAAGTTTGGTAAAGATCGGATGACCAGTATTTGAAATAGAGAGCGGACACGAAAAGTGTGACAGACAGACTTCGAAAGGGGGCATAAAAATATCATTGAAAACACCACAGTTTGTAACATTCCATTGTTAATATACCTTCTTCCAATAAAACAAATCCACAATATTGTTGAAAACAATAATTTTATGCAAATTAATTCATCTTGCCACGTGTGTACCATTATTGCAATAAATGAACGAGTATTTCCAAATGTTACTCAGAACATTAGGAATATTTATTATACATACGACATAAAAGTAGTCTGTATTCCAGCTGTTGAATACAACAACAGATTTCATGCTATGAAATATGGAATTTCTATCCAGTAGCTTGTATTTAAGAGTTGAAAAACTATTTTATAAGAATGTTAATTGGTACATATATTACGAATATGATAAATTGATGTATTCATATGCTTTGCTGGAAGAGCAGTCCTGGAAATTCTAATCAAACAACAATCAAAAGATCCAACATAAAACACTTTATTTTCACAATTCCAAAAGTGTCTCAATGTCAAACATTTTGTTCACTTTACCAGTTATAATCTAACAAAGTCTATTATTTGTTACCTATACTATAACTCCTAACATTGTTTATAATTCATCACATGGTCTTTAATTCCTTGCTTAGTCTACAATTCCTTACCTTGTATATTATTCCTATCCTTGTCTTTGATTCCATAACTGGTATATAATTCCTTACCTGGTCAATAGTTCTTTACCTAGTCTTTAATTCCTTACCTAGCCCATAATTCCTAACATAGTCTTTAATTCCTTACCTAGTCCATAATTCCTAACATAGTATTTAATTCCTTACATTGTCCATCATTCCTTATCAAGTCTATAAATACTTACCTGGTCTATAATTACTTACCTGGTCAATAGTTCCTTACCTAGTCTTTAATTCCTCACCTAAGCCATAATTCCTAACATAGTCTTTAATTCCTTACATTGTCCATCATTCCTTAACTAATCTATAATTACTTACCTGGTCTATAATTCCTTACCTATTCTATAATTCCTTACCTGGTCTATAATTCCTTACCTGGTCTATAATTCCTTACCTGGTCTATAATTCCTTACGTAGTCTATAATTCCTTACCTGGTCTATAATTCCTGCCAACTGTGAAGTTTCTGACAGGGAGGCTGTCAGAAGAAATCTGCATTCTTGCGTAGTAGGCTGAAATAAATACATAGTGTTTGCGTATTTCGAAGTTAATGAGGGTCTTCCGTGCCTAAGGCTGCGTTATGAGTTGAACCCTGGACTCCAAGGTGAGACGCAGGTGTTACAACCACTGCTCTAGCCGGACAGCCACAACAACAGTCACCCTAAAGTTGAAGGTTCCATCTGTATCACAGATGTGTCTTTTTATTTCAGAAGTAAACAAGAGCTGTCAGAGGACAGCGCGCTCGACTATTCGAGTGCTTGACAGTATAACATAAGCCATCACGGGGAAATTGTTCATATTCAATAATTTATTAGACGATCTTTCAAAAATAAAAAAAGGAAAAAAACAAAAAAACAAAATTTTAGGGGGGGGGGGGGGGGGTTGAGAGGGGTATAATGTGGGGTGTGGTCATTTATTAGATGATCTTTCAAAAATAAAAAAAGGAAAAAAATAATTATTTTTTTTTGGGGGGGGGGGGGGGGTAGGGGGGGTGAGAGGGAGTATAATGTGGGGTATGGCAATTTACTATATGATGTTTAAAAAAAAAAATGGGGGGGGGTAGGGGGGGTGGGGGGTGAGAGGGGGGTATAATGTGGGGTGGGATAGTTTATTAGATGATGTTTAAAAAAAAAAAAAAAAATCGGGGGGGGGGGGGGGGGTGGGGGGGAGAAGTTGGGGGGGGGGGGGGGAAGGGATTCTGGGTAGGGGCGTGGGGTATTGTTCGGATGGAATCCATTGTGGTATTCAGGTTAGTGTTGTTTTGTCAAAGTAATAATAAAATGTGATCATAAATAAAGAAGTTATGGCAATTTAAGCAAAATGTTCAATTATCTAAGTGTAAAAGGGGCCATAATTATGTCAAAATGCTTGATACAGTGGTCTGCTCTTATTTATAGGTTGGGGTCATGTTGGTAAACAAGTATGCAACATATAAAACTATGTCAAAGGATATAGGAAATATTTGGGGTAGTACGCAAACTTTAACATAGATTTATCAATAATATGCATATTCTAAGTATAAAAGGGGCAATAATTATGACAAAATGCTTGATAGAGTTGTCTGCTCTTGTTTATAGGTTGGGGTTATTTTGGTAAACAAGTATGCAAAATATGAATGCAATATGTCAAGGGACAATGAAAATAAATGGGGAAGTACGAAAACTTTAACATTTGCTGCATATTCTAAGTGGAAAAGGGGCCATAATTATGACAAAATGCTTAATAGAGCTGTCTGCTCTTGTTTATAGGTTGGGGTCATGTTCGTAAACAAGTATGCAAAATATGAAAGCAATATGTCAAGGGACAATGAAAATAATTGGGGTAGTACGAAAACTTTAACATTTGCACGCTAACGGAAACGGAAACGAGAACGCCGGGGTGAGTAGGATAGCTCAACTATATATATTTCATATATAATAGTCGAGCTAAAAATATAACATACTATAACAGAATGTTAAGTGTAAAATTCAAATAAACAAAGTACTTCTCAGCATAAGCAATAATACATGTACATGTACATATTATAACAGAATATACAGTGTAACAAACAAATAAACAAGGTACTACCATACATGCCACGTCCCGATTTTGTTCACAATAAAATAAACTTCGCTATTCAAACTCTGTCTGGCTTTAATTACCATCGCCGATCCTTTTATTGCCCCCTATAAACTAACCATGTCTACCCGTCGAGTGATACAGTGTTGTTTTTGACACTTTATCAGCAATCTATCATCAAATTATTGATTTTATCAGGCATTGACACCATGGTGTTTTTATGATAGGGGTCGCTAATTTATAGCGATAGATGCATCGTAGTGAATTTAAAGCAGACTGCTTTTGTATTTCATGGCCCAAATCAAGTCCAAAGATACTATTGCGCAGTATTCTGTGTATTATAACACCAAATTGAGCGCTGACCGATTCACATTGATGTTTCACATAAATTTACTTTCGTTTTTGACTGATTTTCAGAAAATATTTTGTACATATTGCATCAATCTTAATTTAGTATACACTTATTTCATGGATGCGCGGTGAACAGTCAAAACTGTTTCCCAAGGTATCAGGGATGACTTTGGTACTGTTGCCCGAGGCCGAAAGGCGGAGGGCAACAGTTCCAAATGTCAGCCCTGATACCCAGGGACAACAGTTTAGACTGTTCACCAAGCATCCATGAAATAAGTGTTTTATTACCTGATCAAATTTCCAACATAGAAATAACAGCAAACTAAATTTTTATTTACACACAACAGTAATCGATAAAATAAATAATGTTGACGTTTTAACTGTAAAATGACGTCATTTTTTCGACGAAATGACGTCATTATTCCAGCAGGCAACAGTTCAAACTGTTGACCGGTCAACAGTTTGATATTCACCGGTAACAGTTTAAAACATTGCAAATTTCTTTTTCGTCGAGGAAATAGCAAAAAATAATTAATTATCATTTATATAAGGCATCAGGTAATAAAGTTAATTGATGATTGGTTGAATAAAAACAGTGCTCAATGCGCGAACATCAAGTTGAACAATTACACATGCCTTTGTCCCAAATGGATGTCAAATTGAGGCATTACCGACATTTCACGCTATGGATTCATCCGTATAGTGCACATGTGTGTTTACTTCCGGAAAATGGAAAATGTCTGTGTTCATGGAATTCTTAAACACATTTATCGTCAATATTTGCAAGAAATTATGAGGTTTTGTAAGTAATATACTGATTACTGACTACAGTAAAGGTGGCATGATTGATAGTTTTAGGTGTCCCGCTTTTGGTCAAATGTCCCAACATTTTTTATGGAATGTCCCGATTTGGACCTGAACATTTCTGGCATGTGTGATACTACTCAGTATAAGCAATATAACATATAATAAAAGAATATACAGTGTAACAAACAAATAAACAAAGCACTTTAAATTACAAGAAAAGTCATACCAAGAAATGACAAATGTGAGGCCCCTCGTAGAAACATGTGGTCTTGATCCCAGTCGGACAAACTGGATCCCTCCTTGTGTTTGAGTCTGTATGCAGAGCTGGGATCCACCACATCTAAACCACCGGCTTCCTGCAAAATTGACCAATCATCAGACATACTGGTTCCCTAATTGTGCTAAAGTCTGTATACAGAGCTAGGATCCAGCAGATTGAAACCACCAGCTTCCTGAAAAATTGACCAATCATCAGACATACTGTTCCCTTTTTGTGCTTAAGTCTGTATACAGAGCTTGGATCAAGCACATTGAAACCACCTGCTTCCTGCAAAATTAGCCAATCATGTATGGCTTTATGTCTAAGCCTTCGTATATCAGTATTCTAATAAAGTTTGTGAATAGGCATACCAGTTGTTAATCTAAGCTTACCAGACAGTCTCATTTCTTTTTTATTTGTGTTACGCATTACTGTTTTTATTTGTATCATGCATTGTAGATCATTCGTTAAAATCATCCAATACAGCAGTCACGTAATTCCCGTGTGCACTATACACAATGTTCTCAGAAAGAAATAGAACTATAGCTCTTAGAAAACAGCACGCTTGATTATTCTAGATTTTGTTCGAGTTTATGGTACTTATTTAAGTAAACCAAACTGCATAGTAGGTAACTTATTCTTACAGGTAATTTTGACTGTTTCTAATTTGCAAAATATCCTCTAAGACACATACAACTTTTTGTTGAGTGGAAACCATTATTCTACATCTCATAAGAGACATTGACTTTGACCCATTGTGCCCCATTTCACAATCATTTTGTAATTTCTTGCATAGAGTTGTTTGCAGTCATAATCACTTCTATTGCAAAACACAAACTGCATTCACATAAATTCTTATACATTTGTTTCATGTTGCTATGAACACAAACAAGCAAGTTTACCCACCACAAGAGCCGTTTTAAACATTTCAGGAGCCAGAATCATAGTAAGCCCCTTTCTGTGTAACTCAGTCGTGAATCTGTCTATGAGCTCTTGTTCAAGCACTGCAAGACGACCGCGCAAGTAGTATGCCCTCGAGCCCACATTGCTGTGGAATCATAAAGAACACACTATATGTGAGCCTTATTCTGGGAAAACTGAGCTTAACCCTTTGCATGCTGGGAAATTTGTCGTCTGCTAAAATGTCGTCTGCAGAATTTCTAAAATTAGCATTTTCTTTGATTTTTTTTCAAAGAATACTATCAGAATAGCAAACAGTTTGGATCCTGATGAGACGCCACGTTCTGTGGCGTCTCATCTGGATCCAAACTGTTTGCAAAGGCATTCAAAACTCGGTTCCAGCACTAAAAGGGTTAATGCAAGTGCATAAAGTGTTGTACCAGATTAGCCTGTGCAGTCTGCAGAAGCTAATTGTGGACAACACATTCCACTTTTATGGATTTTTTGTTTTTGTTTAAACAAAAATCAATTTAAAGTGGAAAGTGTCCTCCCATATAGCGTATTTGGACTGCACAGGCTTAATCTGGGACAACGTTTTACACACTACAATTACGCCCAGTTTTCACTCAATGCAGTAGGGCTATGTAAAATATTTGATTAAAACATGTTAAGAATAGGTAATTTAGTTCAACACCAGTTGACTTTCACAGTTTTCCGCTACGATTTTAAAAATACATGGTGATAATTTGTCAAAATGACACTTAATCACCTGCAGTAATATTATACCTGTGGAATGTTTTCAATAACGCATGTAAATCATTCAAATATATTTTAAATCACATGTATAAAAACAAGTTACGAGGTGAAAAATGAATTTCTTTATGCCCTATATAATTATGTGATCAGTTAGAAAATAAGGGAATGGTTGGGGGTCCAAGGAGGTGGGTGGAACCTTGGGGCAACAGGGTGCTGCTCCCATCTGTTCAAGCCTAGATGGAGTACTGCTGGTATAATTATTGTATTGATGTCAATTAACCCTTTCCCACTCAGAAGCCAAGTGAAAATGGCTATGTGTAAACAGCATAAAACCAGAACAGCCTGCGCAGTCTGTTCAGTTTTTATGCTAGATGCATCTTTTTTTACCGGACTTCAAATGCGTTAAAATATGTATCTAAGTGGTAAAGGGCTAATGCACTTTGAATTATAATTCAAACCTTCATGCTTTCACTGTGTTTCAACAATCAAAATCAAATCCTTGTTCTTTGATCTATATTATATTTAACCTTTCACTGCATGTAAAGGCTTACTGTCCAAAAAAAACTTTGCTAGATTTGCACTTTTTGTTTTGTTTATATATGTGCATAATCTAACCACAAGACAGTACTTGTTAAAATTGTTTGCAAAATATCTTAGCATAGGCATTATTATTAAAATGCTTTTAACATACCTTATTTTCACCATATTTGACTCTTCAAGAATGACATGATGGTCCTTGTCCACAATCCTTAAACGCTTGTCTAAAAAAGATCAGTTAAAAGAAAAAAATCAGAGTCAAAAACAATAATTTAAGTGAGAGAATAGATTTTTACAGTTAATAAAAATGTTTAAAAAACAAGAAGCAAAATATAAACAGAGGATCAATCTACATGTACTTCCCTAAAACATGATGTATAAGCACATGCATTAAACCCCCTTTTCACAGAGCACTGCTGATATGTACTCATTAGTCCGAGAGCCCACGGGTGTTTATTGCAAGTTTTGAGGCCAAGATTTTTTTTTGTATATTCGAAAAGGGTATTTTATATCCTTCCAGAAAACCCATTTCTTAAGTGTCACAGCCGTATATATCTATGATTTTTTTTTGGTAAAATCACTCAAAATCGAAAGTTTTTCTGCTGATTTCTGGAATAATTAAATAAATACATATTTTCAGTCATGCGAATTAACCCAGGGTTTCCGTTTTGGGGTTTTAAAATAGGTATCAGAGACCTTTTCAATAATTCAGTGAAAAAAATAAAATTTTCCATGTTTTTTTGTTGTTTTTTTAAGTTAAAAACCACAAAAATTCTCATTTTTTAGCCGAATTAGCCCATTTTTCAATTTTTAGTTCTGCAAATTCTTTTTACAAAGTTAACAATTTCCAACATATTTGTCTAATTAGTGTTTTAAAAACACACATATGGCCTCCTTGTTTAATTCCAACAACGACTTTTTTTGATTACCATCTATTAGTGATTTTGGGGGGAAATAAATAAAATCACTCACAAAACTGCTGATTTCTGGAATAATTTGATTTAATTAGATTTATAAGACATGTGATCATTATAACAATCAAATATTGTTCGCATATTTATTTTACAGGTCTATATAGATATATTTATATGTATAACATCACTTTTATGAAAAGATCCGATACATTTATGGTGCTTATAGGTTAAAAACCACTAAATTCTTAACATTTGTAGCCGTTTTTGCCCATTTTCCAAGCTTAAGTTCTTCGGTCTTTGTTACCATGTAAACAATTTTCAATATGTCTGTCTCATTTGAGTTCTAAAAATGCACACTGTGTGAGTGTCTCCCTATTTTAGTGCATAATTTTTTTAAATGTCTTTTTTAAGTCATTGGGGGTGTGGAGTGGGGGACGACCTAAGTCACACGCAAAACTGCAGGTTTCTGCTCCAAAATGTCATTAATTAGACATGTGATCATTATAAATGGTAAAATGTTGTTCATTCATGTACATATGTATATAAAATCACACAAAACAAAATATTGAATCAAATGCTTACATTATGCCAAGATTGTGTGCACAGTTTGCTTATAGGTTAAAAACCGCTTAATGTTGAGAAAAATGAAATTTACACAATTTTGCCTTTTGTGATATGATTAAATTAATCTAATTACAATTAAAAAAAACTGCAATCATTTCTATGTCCAAACATTGGTAACATAGTATATATATTCTTTAAAATCCTGTAAATTGACCAATACTGACCTGTTTAATGTTTGAACCACTTTTACAAAAGTTGCTTCCCTTTGATTGAAACACGCCATGATCGGTATGCAGAGGTCAAAATAAAATTATGAAAAACAGAAGGACTTGCCTAGATTTACAAGTATAAGTTCAGGTAAGTAATGTTTTTTTTATCTATTAATGTACTATTTCAAACTTCATACACTATAGGCTTAATTTTATATAGTATAACCGTTTGTTTGAAATATGTTTAAACATAGAACAGTTCCTGTGTATGACATGTTGATGACTTTTCCAGTTCATATTGACCATCTGTGCATGTTAACTCAGCATACCTTAGTAAAACAGTACTATAAGTACTTCAACAAAAGGGTTAGAATAGCATTTTACAAAAAAAAGAGAAAGTGTACAGAAGGGTCATTTTCATTTTTTTAGAAAGTGTAATAGTATACGGATATGCACATTTTCGGATAAATTCTACTTTAAATGGTGCTCCCAAAGTTACGGGCATCATGCTGAACGTTAGTCATACTATGAGGCTGTCTGTGTTATTGTGTGTCATTAAATAATCTTTCACATCATCACGGTATAACAAATCCCAGTGACAAACTGCCTTTGTTATGTCCAATCAATTTGCACAAATACCTATGTGGACAGGATGGAATTCCATATTTGAGAATGATCCTCTACCGCAACAAACAATCGCTTACATGGAGAATATAACACTCCCGCCTACCCGTCTTGACGTAGTCGCAGAAACATTGAGGGTATCTCAAAAGGTTGCCGAAGAATGCCAAGAGGATTATGCAATTGTCACTTATGATCTCGCAATTGCAAAACCTGCCAAACAGATTCAGCAAGCAGAATCTCCTAGATTCGACAATATCTTCATATGCTTTGGCCCTTTTCACATACAGCTAGCCTTTTTTGGGTCATTGGGACATATTCTGGACGAGTCAGGTGGACCACATATCCTCACAGACACAGAGGTTCTTGGCAGTGGGTCACTGTCGGGATTCATTTCTGGGAAACATTTTAATCGATGTAAGCGGTTACATCCAATGCTTTACCAGGCTTTCAAAATCCTGCACTTACGGGCTTTTCTGCATGAAATCAGTGCCTTCAAACCTGAAATGATAAGAGCAATGGAACAGCTCCGTGAGACACGATCTACCGAAGCACTAGATCAGCTTGAAGACAGCGCAGAATATTCGGAATTAATGTGCTCTTACGAAGATTTTACACAGAAGACCAGGAATGGGGAACATGGGAAAACAGCACAGTATTGGATGATGTACATGGATCTAGTCCAGCTATACTTGCTCTTCAGTCGAGCGTGTCATTCAAACGACATTAAGCTGTTTACATACTGCCTCGGCGAAATGGTGAAGGCTGTTACAAGAAAGGATAACACCATAAGGCAACTGACTTGTTCAAGAGATCTGTTTGGTCGATTGCTATACTTGGCCACAACAATTGAAATAGATCTGAAGAAAATCTTCTCGATTCCACTAACGCCAGTGCCACTTTCCCTAGCACATGTTGATGGGAGTGTAATGAAAACAGATAAATCGAAATTAATGAAGATTCTAGAAGACAGAATAACAAGTGAACCACCCCAAAGAATTGACGCAACTATCATTGACGGCATGTTCTTGATTCAGAAAATGACCGCTTTGCCGAGTACATTTGCCGAGATAGCAAAGGTGATAATTTCTCGATTGTCCGGCTTATCTTCCCGTGTGGACTTTGTGTGTGATACGTACAGACATCCATCCATTAAAGACATTGAAATGACATCGCGTAGCGCAGTTGTTGGTGGATTCATTGTGTCTGGTCGAGATCAGAGAAGACCAAAGGAATTTCATAAAGCATTGCGATCAGAGTCATTCAAGACCTCTTTTTTGGTTTTCCTGTCAGAAGAGTGGGCGAGAAATGAATATGCACCATTTTTGAAGGACCGTTGTCTCTATTTTGGGCTTGAAGACAAATGTTACAGGTTCACGTCAGACCAGGAAACAGTTAGTCGCATTGAAATAGGCGATTTGGCCTGTAAACACGAAGAAGCAGACACGCGTATTATCTGACACCTTCATCACATTGCGCAACATACCGAAGACTCACAAAATGTAGTCATACGCTGTAGTGACACCGATGTTTTGGTTATCCTTTTGAACTATGCAGGAAAGTATTCATTGAATGTATGGATGGATGTTGGACTCAGTAGCAGTAACAACAGGAAATATATAGAAGTCAACAAGCTCGGATCCATCCTTGGGCAAAGTATTTGTGATGCCTTACCTGCAGTGCATGCTTTTACAGGCTGCGATTACACTGCAGCATTTGTCCGCAAGGGAAAGGTTAGGCCATTCTCTCTTGTCGAGAAGTCTACATTATTCCAGAAAGCATTTGCTGCCCTTGGAGAAAGTCAGGAAGTTACACCAGAAACAGAGAGTACTATTGAGTCATTTGTTTGTGCGATGTATGGGAAGCCAGGATTATGTGATGTTGAAAGTGTCAGATACTCCATCTTCCGAACAAAGTTTGCACCAACTGATGAAGCACAACCACTCGGTAAAATTAAAGGTGCAGATGCCACTCTTCTACCTCCTTCAAAACCTGTTTTACACCAAAAGCTACTACGGACAAATTTGGTGTCGTATATTTGGCGGCATGCTCACAAGGCAGTCCCTCTGGAATTGGATCCAACAGAAAATGGATGGTTGGAAGATGGTGGATACTTTAAGTTGAAGTGGTTTTCTGGACCACAATTACCTACAGACATTGAACGTGTGCTTTCGGAGAGCGTTGATGAGCCAGATGACACTGATGAAGTTGAGTTGGAGATTGATGATATCGATGGTGATGACGAAGATTGTTCAAATACTGATTAATACAACAATGAAATATTAGCATGAATAATCATGTTTTGGCATTTGCTTAAATGTACTAGCACAACTGGATGACTTTACTTACACATAGATGAATATGGAAATGGTTGCTTTTAGTCATGTGAAAGATTTATGATGTACACATACTTACATAACAAGGCCGGATGACAATTATAATGTTCGTCATTATTTACTTTGTAAATACATTTTAGTTAAAAAAAATATATTTATTGAAAGTATACGTAGTTAAACTATTGTTTTATATTGATAAAAATTGTGCGTGATAAATGCTAGTAGATGTGTGTACATAAAAACAGTACATGTATAAAATATGATAATTTATCATGTATACAAAGTATGTTTAATGTCTAGATGAAATTAAATAATTGTTTGATTTTCGTGACAAATGTTGTTAAAAAAAAATAAAAATAAAAATAAAGTATACGTAGTTAAACTATTGTTTCATGTTGATAAGAATTGTTCGTGATAAATTCTAGTAGATGTGTGAACATGAAAAACAGTACATGTATGAAATATAATAATTGATTATGTACATAAAGTATGGTTAATGTCTAGATGAAATTAAATAATTGTTTGATTTTCATGCCAAATGTTGTTACATGTAACAGTTGTGTTACATAAAATGTTAGTAAATGTTTTGTTTATAATGATACTGTAAATGTATAACATATAGTACAGATTTTTGCGTTCCGTAACAAAGTATTGTAATAAATCAAGAAAGTCGTTAAAAGGACCAAGTGGTCCTTTTTCAACCTATAAACACTAATATCAATACATCACATTATGTTTAACTGAAAATACTGAATATGTTAAAGGGCATATTTAAGCAATGTTAGATCATTTAAAATGTCAGCAGAAAAATTTCGAAATTTGCAGTGGGTATGAAAACCGCTGAAATAAATCAGGTGAAATGACTCAAAAAGAAAGAATATATTAAAAATTTAGTGTTTTTTAACCTACAAGTACACTGTACTCATTGGAATGTTTTGTTTTGAGCTATGTTATACGCATATGTACAAAGACGAAGAGTGCTTATTATTATCGTGATCACATGTCTTTAAAATCTAACTATATCAAATTATTCCAAAAATTAGCAGTTTTGTGTTTGATTTTGTTTATTGTTCCTGAAATCTCACTAAAATTCTTCATTAACAAATGTTCATGTTTGAATTAAATCAGGAGAACCTTTTGTGTGTTTTAATACAGTATTTAGACTAATATGTTGAAAATTATTTCAGTAGAGTAAAAATTCGATGAACTAAAACCTGAAAAATGGACTAAAACAGCTAAACTAGTTAAAATTTAGTGGTTTTTAACCTACATCAACTGTAAAAAATAGTGGTTTTAACCTAAAATCACTCTGCGATTATTGCATGGTTTGTTTAGAGTGCAATTGTATATAATATGCGAACAATATTTGATTGTTATAATGATCACATGTCTTATAAATCTAATTAAATCAAATTATTCCAGAAATCAGCAGTTTTGTGAGTGATTTTATTCATTTCCCCCCAAAATCACTAATAGATGCTGATCTAAAAAAGTCGTTGTTGGAATGAAACAAGGAGGCCATATGTGTGTTTTTAAAATACTAATTAGACAAATATGTTGGAAATTGTTAACTTTGTAAAAAGAATTTGCAGAATTAAAAATTGAAAAATGGGCAAATTCGGCTAAAAAAAAAAGAATTTTTGTGGTTTTTAACTTAAAAAAAAAAATACCTGGAAAATTATATTTTTTTCACTGAATTATCGAAAAGGTCTCTGATACCTATTTTAAAACCCCAAAACGGAAACCCTGGGTTAATTCGCATGACTGAAAATGTGTATTTATTTAATTATTCCAGAAATCAGCAGAAAAACTTTCGATTTTGAGTGATTTTACCAAAAAAATCATAGATATATACGGCTGTGACACTTAAGAAATGGGTTTTCTGGAAGGATATAAAATACCCTTTTCAAATATACAAAAAAAAATCTTGGCCTCAAAACTTGCAATAAACACCCGTGGGCTCTCGGACTACATGTGCTATGCTAATTTGTTGGTATTACAGGTTAAGTTTTTGCTCACTTTTGAATCATTTAGCCATTTTCATTAAATTAACTACAAATATTTAAGAAAGAAAATTCAATATTCATTAACAACATTTCTGCCAGAAAAACTGAGAAAAGCTTGAAAACAGTTTGGAAGACCTACTATTTTTATTGGCATTATTATTGGGAAAATATTTTTTTTGCCTAGTGTCTCTTGTGGTAACACACAGCCTTTTGTCTTTTTGGTGATACCCAAACAGTTAAATGTCTAAACATGTGTTGCTTTCTATAATAAAGATTGAAAAAAAATCACAGTTGATCAATGCCAAAATAACAAGAGCTGTCAGAGGACAGCGCGCTCGACTATTCGAGTGCTTGACATTATAACGTAAGCCATCATGGGGAAATTGTTCATATTCAATATAGACGATCTTTCAAAAATAAAAAAAGGAAACAAATTATTAATTATTTTTTATTTATTTTTTTTTGGGGGGGGGGGGGGCATTGAGAGGGGGTATAATGTGGGGTGTGGTCATTTTTTAGACGATCTTTCAAAAATAAAAAATGAGAAAAATAAAATTGTTGGGGGGGGGGGAGAGGGGGTGTGGTAATTTATAAGTTGATGTGATGCGAAAGATCGCGGTGGTGTAGTGGATGAGGTGTCCGCCTAGCGATCGGGAGTTCGTGGGTTCGCTCCCCACTCGGGGAGCATTCTCATTATCTCCTCCCTAGACACCTAGTACTGGTTCTTCCCAGGAAACGGACTCGATAATGTCCCTCTGCCTATAATGCTCTAAAGGGCGCTTGGCAGTATATATAGATAGATAGATGTTTAAAAAAAAAGGGGGGTGGTGGGGGTTGAGAGGGGGGGATAATGTGGGGTGGGGTAATTTATTAGATGATGTATGCGGGGGGAGGATGGGTGGGGGGAAGGGATTCTGGGTAGGGGTGTGGGGTATTGTTTGGGTGGAAACCATTGTGGTATTCAGGTAAGTGTTGTTTTGTCAAAGTAATAATAAAATGTAGGGATGGCAACGAATACCGATTTCGGTATTCGAATATTCGGTCACCCTTCCGAACGAATATTCGGATATTCGGTCAACATCCTGTTGGAAAAAAAGTCAACTTTGTTTACCGTACCATTACTCCATGAATTCTACTTTCGTTTTTACCGGAAGTTCACCGGAAGTGACTAAAGATTGACACAGCGTTGCCGTCGCTAATTCGAATCTGATTTTGTTGATTACTTTTTATTGTTAAAATTGAATGACAAAAACTGTTTTTAAACTATTAATATCGTACATCAACAATAGAACGAGAAACATAATATTACATGACGACAAAATAATTACATGACAAAACAGTTAGATCTACATATAATTAAAGCTGAACTTAAACGACTTATTTACATAGCCACAACACACTTTGAACCTGTTTAACAGACTAAACAGTCAGTCTTTTAAAGTTGCCACGTTTAAAAGACACTTGGATCGGCGACTTCTTATCGGATGATGTCGTGAAATACTTCCAAGCAGCGGAAGGCGTTGGTGGTATTTTGCTTGGACAGATATTTACTTTATGCGTGTAGCAATTATAATATTTTCAATTAAATGAGGGTGCAATACCAAAAACATTTCTTTAAGTATAATACCTGATTGAATATTGAGTAATTAATTAATGTTTGGACCATACGATACGCAAATACTCATTAGAGGTTGAGTAAATTATTTTCTAAAAGCTTTTTTGATTGGACAACGTGATTATAACCATACGATCTGTTTTGTTTTTCACACCAAGTCGGCTCTTTCTTTACTCATTTAATCTTTGATCATTTTAAATGTAATTCGAGTTATTAGATCAAGACGGGTCGGTGTTTTAATTGCCATACGGTCTTATTTGTTTTTTACACAAAGTTGGCTTTTCCTTTACTAATTTAATCTTTGATAATTTTAAATGTAATTCGAGTCATTGGATCAAGTGCAGGTCGGTGTTTTGATTGCCGACGCGATTTGCACCTATCATAATTTTGACACAAAGTGTCTGGCTTTGTTAGCGGGATTTATGACCGGTATACTGTCATCACCATAGCGACGCATTATCGCGCCAACTGGAATAAACATTATGACACGAGGAACAACTTTTTTTGACAATGTTTGAAGCAAATTTTACGAATACGAAGTCTTTGAAATTACTCGATTTTTTATTTTTTCTTCCGAATATTCGATTCGGAAAACAGTATCCGAATATTCGGTCCGGGACCGAATATTCGCATATTCGGATATTCGTTGACATCCCTAATAAAATGTGATCATAAATAAAGAAGTTATGGCAATTTAAGCAAAATGTTCAATTATCTAAGTGTTAAAGGGGCCATAATTATGTCAAAATGCTTGATACAGTGGCTTGCTCTTGTTTCTAGGTTGGGGTCATGTTGGTAAACAAGTATGCAACATATAAAAGCAATATGTCAAAGGATATAGGAAATATTTGGGGTAGTACGCAAACTTTAACATAGATTTATCAATAATATGCATATTCTAAGTATAAAAGGGGCAATAATTATAACAAAATGCTTGATAGAGTTGTCTGCTCTTGTTTATAGGTTGGGGTGATGTTGGTAAACAAGTATGCAAAATATGAAAGCAATATGTCAAGGGACAATGAAAATAAATGGGGTAGTATGAAAACTTTAACATTTGCTGCATATTCTAAGTGGAAAAGGGGCCATAATTATGACAAAATGCTTGATAGAGTTGTCTGCTCTTGTTTATAGGTTGGGGTCATGTTCGTAAACAAGTATGCATAATATGAAAGCAATATGTCAAGGGACAAAGAAAATATTTGGGGTAGTAGGAAAACTTTAACATTTGCACCCTAACGCTTACTCAGACGCTAACGCAGACGCCGACGCCGGGGTGAGTAGGATAGCTCCACTTTATATATTTTATATATAATAGTCGAGCTAAAAATTGTGGAATTAATTGTATTCTTGCATATCTTTGCAAATAAAACTCATGTTTATTAGCGCCATTTACCTGCCAAATAATCCTCCACAATAACTTCTTTGTCTTCTGGCTTCAAATAATAAAGGAAACAATCAAAATGCAAGTCTTCAAGAACTTGTCATTTTGGGTGAATATATTATCTCAGGCGTGTTAATATTATCAGCTAACCCAGAAACATGTATTTGGATTAAATGCGTCATTAGCCATTTCAAGTATGACTCATAAAACCATATCTTTTCTGGAAAATACAGTGACTTAATATGCAATTGTGTAGATGTTGTATACTTTGCTTGTTCAAATAAGATGCTAAATCTAACTTTACTTAATTTTATATGGAACAAATTTAAGAAAAAAAGTTTTAAAAATATTGTTTTGCCAAAGTAATCGGAAGTTTTACTGCTTATAGCATAACAAATGGTTGTTGAAAACAACTAGACAACAATACATGGTTTATTGTGTATAAAAACTTTTTGGAATGTTTTGTTTCCCACCAAGAAATATTTCAAGCGGTCAAAGGTGATGAGTTACTTATCCTTAACAGAAGCGCTGAGAAATAATACTTTGAATAGCAAATATTTGTTGTTTAAAGAATGTCTTCTGTTTTAATACATGTATTCATTTTCTTTGATAAACAGTTAATATAATTGAGAATCCACACACAATTCCTTGTTATTTCATGATTGTCCATGTTAGTTTACATTTACAAAGAGTAAAACGGGACAATTTCATCAGAACATTAATTATATGAGGTCAAAATAATGTATTTTCACAAATTTACAGTTGGCATCTATAACACAGAGTTTATATGAATGTATCAATTTGGGAATCAGAAATAACAAATTTAGTAAAAGGGATGACAAAGCAAATAATTTTCACAATTTTTCCAGTGTTTGAATTAATTTGTACATCATTATGATATCTCCATTTAAAAAACATCATAGCATAAAAATAAAAACATAGTCAGCCTCGATCTGGAAAAATGGGGAATAATTCATGCGCGTAAAGTGTTGCCCCGATAAGCTTTGCAGGGACAACACTTTTCGTTTGCATAACAATTGTCATATAAAGGAAGTGTCTGCTTAGCACAAATCCATTTTAAGGCTGAAAGAGTCGTCCCTGATTAGCCTGTGCTAACTTCACAGGCTTATCTGCGATGACACTTTAAACACAAGCACTAAACCCCATTTTCGCTGAGCAAGACTCAAATGTTTATGTTTTATTGCCCAGAAAACTCAAAACTCAAGCAGTGCTGTACCACATCTGGATGTACTTCATTAGGCAGGGACAGTGCTGAACGTATCACCTTCTCCTCCACTTCCCACAAGCGAGCCTGCAAGAAAACTGGATGTTAAACATGGGCCTGTATTCAACAACCGATTCCTAGAATGAAGTCTAAGAATAAAGAATATTCATAAAATGAAATTTAATTGCTTTAATTTTGAGTCACATTGGCATTTACCATCTGTTTCTGCATGATTCTTCTTGTAGGACATTTTGTTACTAACATTATCACCCGTTGAAGACCGTTTATATTCAAACGCCGGACGTATTTTTTTGTTCTCAAGTGTATTTTTTATTTGTAATTCTAAGAATGGATTGATACATGTAAATACACTACAGACCCTGCTCATCAGGTATGCATTTTGACCTGTTTGTAGTCCATTAGAAAATATTATTATAATTAAGACTTTTCTTAGTAGATTCAAGTTTTAAAGTCTTCATTTCCAACAAGATATTTATGAGCAGCAAACAGTATAAAACCCGAAAAACTCTACTCACTGGCTCTTCTGATTTTATGCTGGTTACATTATGCTGGTGTACTCATTTTCATTTCATACCTGAGCGGGATATGCTTAAACCTGGCCCAATGGGCACTTTAATATCCAACATTTACTTTGTATTTCAGATGACCGTCATTTCACATCTAATAACAATCACATCAAATGACATTGACCGACATTGATTTGACATAGATTTTGAAAAACTAGTATTTAAAAACAAAATTTAATTTATAACAGTCAAATTGATTTTGGCTATCTTCATAACAAGTAATATTGATTCAATGTGATTAAAAAAAATAATTTCAGTGCTACCAACATCCACATCAATGTCACATAAAATCATTTTAAATTGTAACCTAAACTTCATTGTCAATTGATAAAAAGTTGTGAACACAAGGCTTTAAAAACAAAACTTTTTGAAATATCATGTCATTTAAAGTAAAACCACCATTGTCACTAAGTGCGCAAACCTTTTTACAATCAATTCAAGAAGGACAATAACTACTTCTTTAATATTTCCAGTTTTTGTCATTTTGCTGATTGTTATGCCCCGAGTCTAACTTAATGTGTTTTAAATGGATTGAAAATAAGTCTCTTTATATAGTATTTTCACAAGCAGCAATCAAGTTTGGACCTACTTGAGCTACTTGTCATACTAGCATTTAGCAATATTTGTGATTTAAACCATTATTAAAAGTAGCATAAAATTCATTCGGTTTAAATATTTAAGTCTCAAATATTTAACAACCATCACAAGTACATGTAACATACACATTTAATCCAGTCAAACCTGAACTACTTTGTGTGCCTCTTTTAAAGTTTTCCCTTCCTCTTTCAGTATTTTCATTTTCTCTGCTACTCCAGGCATGTTTGTTTTACTTTCCTTCTGATTCTTCACAATGACAGCAATGTGGTGTGCAACCTCAGAACGTCTTTGTTCAATTGCTGATCGCTTCTTGTCAAGCGAACATAACTCTTCATAATTAGCTTTCTGAAATAAAACATTAAAAGCAACTGTACTAAATAGACTTAAATAGGCTTTATTTGAAACGAGAAGACCTAAAGGCATTAGGTCAACTACCTGAGACATGTAGAAACTAAACTGTCCTGCAAAGATTTTGTGATGTTTTTGTAATAACTGTGTGTTTTCTCAGTTTTCAACTCTTTAAACACAGATATTAAACTGTCTGAAATAGTATGAGAACACATTAAAGTTCTCAACATATACTAAGTACATACATGTATTTTTATTTTAAAAAACACAAGTAACCCCGAAGTTTGAGACAATTTTGACCCCTTTGGCTATGATTTAAACACACCATACAATGCCACACACATCATATTAAACACCTACCCCATGTTTTTTTAAGGCTTTTTTTACAGTTACTAGTATTTAAATCATGTGACCCCTAGGTCGTGGCCTTAACCTCAGGGTACTGATTTGAACAACCTTAGTAAAGGACCACTAAAAGATGTAACACAGCAAGTATCAAGCCCTGATCCTTGTGATTTTACAAGAGAAGATTTTTTTATTTTATTTTTGAAATCTATTTTAAGTTCTGGTGACCTACATATGCAATTGACCCAAATGATTTGAACAACTTTGAAAGAGGGTCATCCAAAGATTACTCCAGTGAAGTTTCATTAAAATCTGTCAAGGGATTAAGGAGGAGAAGTCATTTACGGACGCAACACACGCAACTAAGGCACTTAACAGATGATTGAAAACATGGTATGCTTAAACCTCAATAATCTGTGGATACAAACAAAGCTAACACATTTAAAATCCTTGAAAAACCACATACTGTATGAACCATTAGTATCTGAATGAAACTATTATTGGTGGATACTATGGTTAGAGTTATGGTCTATATACTCATGTATATGTCCTTCATCATTAGATGAAGCATCATTCAAAATGAAATCCATTCTGAGTTATTCTCTAGAAGGAAAGTTAACAGACGGAATGACAGGATGAGTTATTTACAGACTAATAGAATTATTAAACATGCACCTGCAGTACCAGGGTGCAGGATGATGTGACTTTGTGGGTTCCCAATTTAATGTTTATGGATGTAATTACATCGCTCAGTGGAGTTTTTTTTCAAAATAACTTTTAAAAACAATTTTTCTTATGAAATTCAACTACTGCATAAAAGACAAATTTTTTTGCTGCTTATGGTTATTTAAAATACATCATAATTTATTTATTTAATAAGCCTGTGTTTTTGTTTTGTACTGCAAGGTTATCTGCTTCACACAACGTGAAATTTCGTCACTGATTTCAGTCGTATTCAAGGATTGATTCTTATACCTTAAGATATCGGCACAAACTGCTATAAAAACTGTCATTTATGCACTAAAGATTTTTGCAAAAGTATTTCAATAATTTTAGATATTTGAAAAAAATTAAGAAACGGTTTATTTACATTTTGTCCAGCCCGTTTCTAAACCCCTGAAAACCCCGTTGATTCTGCACCCTGAGTACATGTATCAGTAGTTGTCTGGATAAAACATCAATTATGATCACATTTTAACTTAACAAGACATGTATGTACAACAAAGCTTTTACCGAAAGAGTAATAGTATCATATTATTATTAATATTCATACCAATTGGTGGATATCAAAGCTTATTCCACGGAGCTTCAAGTTATGTTGCAACTTCTCCATATCTTGAAGATTTTTGGCCAAGTCATGATCAAATGTGAAATAAGTTGAGTCAATGTCCCTGTCACTAGCAAACAATGAAGTGCTATATAAACAAGAACAATTGTTTTGTAATTTTGCACAATGCTTTCCAAGGAATTTCACAACAGAATATGTCATCATTCTGCCAATGTGTCTCTTGTGATACGACGTCATACAGAGGTACCTTGCCACTCTGATCATGATTGGTACATTTATCTGCCTTTGAAGTAAAGGAAGGAAAAACATTCTTGCATTCTGCATCAGTGTCTATCTGAAATTTTGACATGAACACATTAATTGCTCACTTATGTAAATAATTTTTTTTTAATGTTATAAATGACTGGATTAAATTGTAGTTGTTATTCATCTTATTCTAAAAGTTATAGAATGGTAAGACCCAATACTTTACAACAACAAACATCAATAATTCATATATGATACATTCTTATTTGTACCGGGATTTTCCATGTTTAAACCTTTACAAAAAAATAATTGTGTGGCGTGTAACCTTGTATCAACAAGTGTAAAACAATGTCACGAAAACATATTGCAAACATTGATAGCGGCCACAATTCGCAAGTTCTAATTGCCTTGTGTGCTCTTATTATGAATAAATAGATAAATAACACATATTGAAACGTTATACTTTGGTTACAAAGCAGATTCTAATTCCAGCTTAACCAAAAAACTTACGAAAGGCTAGGACAACTGTACGTGGTCGGTTTGACTTTTTTCCGACTTGACTTATCCGAATTTAAACCGTTTTGACCTGCGAAGTGTAAACAAAACACATGTGTTAAGAAACTGGTAGTTTTCGTGAATTATACATAATGCCACTTCCTATCTGTATTGAATTTGGGTATGGTTTTGTTTAGATGCTTCACGTTATTTCGTTTTTCGTTCGGAAAGTCTTTGTTTACAGTTTATCAACCAGTTCGGATAATCAGCAGTTTCGATTAATGTGTGTTTAATTTTCCATAATGCCCCAATAAAAACAAAATGATAAGTGTCTAAGGTTGGCCCTATACATTAGGTCAAGGAATAAATTAACAAAGTTTTAGCAAGAAAGCTTTTGTATTATGCTTACAGGGGGGATAAATGCAGCAAACAGTTAACCTGAACTGATTGAATGAGTTATGTTTTGAAATGTGCATATGGATATAGAATGCTTTATTTTTTTCAAATGAACTTTTTGCCGATTGAAAACAAATGCCATGACAATGTTTTGAAATACTAATTCTGTAAGTTGAATTATTTTTAATAATTTTCCAAAATTGGCTTTTTTTTTACAAAAAACTGCATATGCCGTCTGGCCTATTTTTGCCGCAGCCTAACCATACAAAATTAATTTTACCCTTTATTTTTTATCTTCTCACATTGACAATAAATCCTGAAAGAAACAAGCAAATTCGTTGAATTGATATCCCCCACCAATATGCTTCTGGACACAAAAGTGTTATATTTGACACTCAAAAAAGCATTTTTTCAAGATACAAAGGGCCATAACTCCGTTATTAACAGACGGTGTACAATGCCATTTGGCGTGCATCATCCTCTTATCCATATATATATACTTATACCAAGTTTCAATGAAATCCGCCAAAGCACTTCCAATATATGGCTCTGGACGGACAGAAAGTCGGACGGACGGACGGACAACACCAAACAATATCCCTCCGCCTATGGCGGGGAATAATTATTGTGGTCAAAAGAATTAACGTGTTTTGCAAGGTTATTCTAAACTGGTTGACTGACTGGACTAGCTGTCAAAGTTCTTTGTTTCAGTCTTACTTTCTTTTTTTGACGTCTCACTGTCAATACTTTTATTGTACTATTATATTGTATCAGTCTTTTTCTTGCACTGACAGCATGATCGGTTTATAATAACTGCTGAGTGCCAGCCGCCCGCCCCCCCGCCCCGCCTAAAACTATCAGATTTACATTAATCTCAAAATCGACCCTGGACGGCTAACATCCGGGTTTAATTATTTCATGTGCCATCTTCACCAAAGACGTGCAACAAACACGCCGTTTTTCTATGCCGTCTCAAATGGTCAATTATTACGCCTTTGTTGTAATTAATGAGCACTTGCAGCATCAAAATTTGTCACTTTGCCACAAGGTCAGTTTTACCGGTTCTATGGTTATTTTTAGCAACTCTGATGCAAAGCATGTAATGTGATGTTGTAGACAGTACATGTACATATGCCAGCATAATTTTCGCATGTATTTAAATGAAGCAAACGTGAAGTAAAACAGGGTTGGGTGTATTCAGCTTTAGAAATACATTCTGACATATTGTGGAAGTATTTCTCAAAATATGCTTTGCAGTGAATTGTGGATATAGATGTTATTATTATATATTGGATATTATTAAAACTGACGCGGATGAGTACATTCTGGTGGGTTTAATACATTTAGACCTTTTCCGCAAACAGCTGATAACAGACAGTCAGCGAACCAGCAGTGTTTTAATTGGTCATTAATAGATTTCTCAATGGGCCAAACGCCGCCTACTGGCGGCCTTGTGCTTCAATGATTGGAAACGGGCGCTAACGGTTAGCGTCTACCAAAAGAGATACTCCGCCCCAAGTCAATTATCGCTTAGTCTTAACAACTTTTGATCTCGTTGACGCAAGTTGGTATATTCCCCCAGGTCAAATGTGACGCATGACGTAATTTTCTCACGAGTCAAATTAGGGTCTTCTGTAAGTTTCAGGCGTCAAAACCTGGGAGCTCTGGTCAAAGGAAAGCCCTGCTACGTCAAAAATTCTGGTTGCTATGGCAACAAATAAAAAAAATTAAACAAATCAGACAATGGTGGAGCCGGTAGGGGACATATATTGCTTGACAATAGTCTTGTTAAATTAGTATTTGGCAGGTCGAGCTACAAAGACCTCGTGAAGAGGCCAGTAGGACCTGTAAATAAACTCTGATATACACACACACACGTTAAATTAGTATTTCTGTCATCTAGGCCATAATTGAGAGTGGCCATAGAAATAGTTTTACTGCGGCGTGCCAATCACCAATACCATTATGCGGTTATGTGGCGATGCTAGGAATCTAACCCTGAATCCTCGAGTTTGAAGTCTAGCACTCTTGTAGGATGCTGTCCTGTAATCTTGCAAACTTAAGACTCAATAGACTGAAAATGTTGGATCAAAAGAACTCCATGCTTTACTAAGCAGAAGAATAAAAAAAATTGACAATTAGCAACACAAAATTTTCTTAAATATATAATAATATGTGCAAATCCATCGTAAACAAACACTACTCTCGTCATTATTTCATAATAATCTTATGCGCTGTTGATGATGCCAGAAGTTTCAAAATTCAAATCATTTTTTTCATTAAATAGACTTATATATATTTGTTCTATAAAACAGTCTTATTTTTCAAGGTTATTTGTTTATCATCAATGAAATCTACTGCTTTTTTGACAATGGTTATTAAGAATTTGTTGGATTGAGATTACTGAAAATTACCATTAGAAGTAGTATTTTAAGTTAAACATATACAAATAAATGTTTTAACCTTGAACATGATTATATCTTTTATACAACTAGGAATCTTTCTTTAAGTTAAAAATATGCCACCTTTGTGCACATGCAGCGTTTATTTTGGACTGTTATTGATCAGATTCAATTTTGTAGTGCTAATCATATCATCTCTGCAAATTTTTATCAAAAATATTAAAGTGTTCAAGGAGTGAACACAACAAGAATTTTTATAACCCAATTGTAATTTAAATTATTTGTAATAAGACTGAAAATTACTAACAAAATCAATAAATTAAAGAAATGATAAAAGTTAAATTGCATTTTTTTTTATGTTTTGTGTTAATCTTAAATTAAACACATTTGATGATGTGAGTAAATAAGATGCATTATTTTCAAAATCTGCCTACCAGCAAAGTATGCAACAGTATCAGACTCTTAAGATCACTGGATACAACTGTAAGCCCAGTTCCTGTCTTGCAGCACTGTGAGGAAAAATAATGATTTAAAATCATATCACTGTTGGGGTGCTTTACAAACTGCACAGACTGGACTGAACGGACAAATCAGCATGGAATATAGGTCAATATCCTATTCAATGTTGCTGCAATCCACAATAGTCTTGTTGATATATTTTATATCCTTATTGCCTTATTCACTGTGATCATTGTGATGTCCAACATAGTGCATGGATGGACTTGCCAGATGTAGAATCCCACGCAGAGCGAACTGTGCCAAAATGCAACTTTGTCCAAAAAAGAACGTTTGATGTGTAAATTGCAGTGATTTTTTTTACCTGCGAGTCCTGCGTCCTGGACTCACAAAAACCTCTGGGGATGCGAAGTTTCAAATTATGTGAGTCCCTAAAATGCATTGAAATTTCTAAAAAAATAATATCGTTTATTATTTGGACTCATTCTTTCAATTCGGGGACTCATAGATTTGTTATTGAGTCCCAGGACTCAGATGAGAAAATTTGTAAAAATATCACTGTAACTGCATAATCTTTTTACATAGAAATGAGCCGCATCTTTATCAGTTTGCGCAGGCTTAGCAGGGAAGACACTTTCTGCCTTAACTGGATTTGTGTCTAGAAGAGTCTTCCTTTAAACCAACAATCACATGGAAACAGAAAGTGTCATCCCTGATTAGTCTGTGCAGACTGCACAGGCTAATCAGGGATGACACTGTATGCGCACGCATTAAGCCTCATATGTCTTAAAGCGTTGCTCAAATTATATGAGCCGCGTTCTGAGAAAATTGGGCATAATGCATGTGCTTAAAGTGTCATCCCAGATTAGCCTGTGCAGTCCGCACAGGCTAATCAGGGACGACACTTTCCGTTTAAACTTTATTTTTGGTAAAAAGGGACTTCCTTTAAACGAAAAATACCATTAAAGCGGAAAGTGTCGTCCCTGATCAGCCTGTGTGGACTGCACAGGCTAATCTGGGACAACACTTTACGCACATGCATTATGCCCAATTTTCTCAGAACACGACACATATCTATTTCAGAGGAGGGGCTGAGCTGTTATTTGGTAAAGTGAAAACACACGAAGTCAATCTACCAGACAAGGAAGCATCATGTAAGTAAGTTGTGATCTCTCATGGACTTTCAGTAATGGAAATGAACTAGGACCTTCAATAAGGTAGTGTGGATTCATGTCATGGCTTGGCTGTCTGATTAGCACAGTGGTATGTTACACCTGCTCCATAGTTTTTCGGCACAATTTCCACGCCTGGCACACATGGGTTTGGTTTGTGGTAACCATCTGGGACAGTTGCCCCCGGATCGAATGATTGGGGGTATATTGTTTACGGCCTGTCTGTCTGTCTGTCATTGTATGTGTCTGTCTGTCTGTCATTGTATATGTGTGTCTTTCCCAAAACTTTAACCTTGGTCATAACTTTTGCAATATTGATGATAGCAACTTGATATTTGGCATGCATGTGTATGCATATGTATCTCATGGAGCTGCACATTTTGAGTGGTGATAGGTCAAGGTCACCCTTCAAGTTCAAAGGTCATCCTTCAAGGTCAAAGGTCATATATATGGCTTCAAAGTGGCGCAGTAGAGGGCATTGTATTTCTGACAAACACATCTCTTGTTGATTTAAAAATGTCCCATTTTGTGTGAGTTTATTAAGTTAATCAGACTCGAGTTTTGTGGCACACTCTTGGTCCTCATGAAATGCGGTCTCAGACAACAACAAGATACAAGCAGTCCTTCGGGCAAAGACATCAAGTCTTCAACAAGCCACAATGAAGATTGATTGTTAAGTATTAGTTGTTGCAGTAACAAACTGACAATACTGCAGTACATATAATGTAGTTCTACATGTTTCCAAAATGTGTTCATTCAAATGAATTATCATAATATAATCCTTACCTGGCATTAACTGAAATCATTGTCAAAAGCAGGTGATTTTATGAGTAGTTATATATATATATATATGAGGATAATTAGGAATATAATAACAGAGTGACACACACCCTCGGCTCTGATGTCCATGATGATTTCCAAGTAAACACAAATCTTCTACATTTGGGAAACTTCATCCCTTAATGGTGAAAGTATATACATGTACATTTTGGCACAGACAATCAATCTGGGCTATTTTAAGCACGTTGGCTCTAGACTTTTTATGTCTCCCCCAGTCTATACTGGGGGACATATTGTTTTTGCCCTGTCTGTTTGTTGGTTTGTTTGCGTCAAACTTGGGCATAAATTTTGCAATATTTAAAATAGCAACTTGATATTTGGCATGCATGTGTATCTCATGGAGCTGCACATTTTGAGTGGTGAAATGTCAAGGTCATCCTTCAAGGTCAAAGGTCAAATATATTGGGGGGACATAGTGTTTCACAAACACATCTTGTTTAGTAATGTAACACATAGATATAATTACTTAAATAATTATGATAAATTTAATATAAACAGACATGAATGCATTTGTCAAATTATTACCCAAACTCTGCCCTGAACAAATCACAAGTCATGTGATGGACTATTGAGCCTCATTCTGGGTTTTTTTCATTAAAAATCGGGTCCAGTATTTTGCCCCATTCCCAATAAAAAGTTAATATTTTTTCCAAAATTGGACCAATTGAAGGTTTCCATAAAAAAAATGAGATTTCAACATTTTGTTCATTTCCCATCCAGCCATATAAGTTTAACCTTAGCAAAAACAATACTGAAAACATTTCTATTCTCAATTTGAAGCAATTTTTAGCAAAACAGCAACAACACTAATTTCCCAATTTTAGTCAAAACGCGCAAATTTTTCCAATTCAAAGGGACCCGGCCCTATTCCCAAAATGGTGAAAAAAACACTGTTCTTGGAAATCTGGGATTTATGTGCATCAAATGTCGTCCCAGTTAAGCCTGTGCGGACCAATAAGGGCGACACTTTCTGCCTAGACCGGATATTTGTTTTGAAGAGACCTCGTTCAAACGAAAAATTCCATAAAAGCGGAAAATTTGGTCCTTATTTAGCCTGTACGTAGGGCACAGGCTAACCTGGGACGATACTTAACGGTTTATGGATTTGTTTGCGTGCAGTATTCCCAGAACTAGGCACGATTGTTTTACTAAATTGTTTGCCTTTCTGTTTAAGGGACTATCAAAGATCTGCTTACTTGGATGAAAGATAACATGCTGAAAGAAAGACCAGAGTTATTTATACAAGGAGAAACAGTGTAAGTCAATATAGCCTGGGTACATTCACCTTACACTGACCTTTAATGCTTGAATGATTTTCACACCTTCATCAGTTTGAGTTCTGGAATATATTTAAATTTATAAAAGTAAATAACACTTTCATCACAGAAAAATCCAAGTTCAAAATTAAGTGAAAAAAGAGTAAAAGAAAGGATTTTATGAATCGATGTAAATGGGCGCAAACCAGATGTAAACACAGTTTATAGTTATCCTATGGATTGACATGTTTGTTTTGTAGAATTTGGGGGTGCTTCAAGTGAATTCAAACCTTTCAGTTATAGTTATCTAAAAATGGCCATACTGTCATCAAATGTATATTCTATTTATCATATGAATAAGTAGAACTGGCAGGGGGTTTTAAGAACTCAGGGGTTACTGCATTGTTTCATGATACAATTTAGTAGTGAGAAAACGTATATCACTAAACACCAACCTATATGATTAGTTTATTTCAGTCCTAATGTGTATTTCCCTTAAATAGTTCACGTGTCCTATCTTAAATATTTCTTTGATGTGAACTTAAAAGCAGTTGTAACATAAATGTGTAGTAAGATTTGTGATAGAACAGGGCCCTCAGCACAAATATCTGAAATATGTTTTCCATATTAATATGAGCCTCGTTCTGGAAAAACTGGGCTTAACCCTTTCCCACTCAGAAGCTAAGTGAAAATGGCTATGTGGAAACAGCATAAAACCAAAACAGCCTTTGAGTAATTCGCGTTCTGTTCAGGTTTTATGCTGTTTGCTGCTCATCAGTATCTAAGGATTGGAAATGCAGCCTTTAAAACTAGAAGGTCTTTAATTAAATTTAACTTTCTAAGGGACTGCAAATGCGTCAAAATATGCATCTAAGTGGTAAAAGGTTAATACATGTGCATTTTGTTCCTGATTAGCCCCTGCAGTCAACACTTTCCACTTTTATGGAATTTAACTGTGGACTGCACAGTTTAATCAGCTAGGACAATACTTCACGCATATATGCAAAATGCCCAGTGTTCCCAGGTAGTGGCTCATATTTCCATCACTGACATCTTCACTTTTTATTTCAGAAGGCCCGGTATTCTCGTCCTTGTCAATGATGCTGACTGGGAACTCATGGTAACTATGGTGAATAATGAGCATGCAAAAGTCATGTATTAAATGAATAATTGGAACAGATTCACCAGTTATAAGCATTTTAACCAGGTTTTTAACCAGGTTTTCCGAAGGAAAAAACTGGTTATTAGATTGGCGAATGCGGGCGGGCTGGCTGGCTGGCTGGCGGGCGGGCGGAACAAGCTTGTCCGGGCCATAACTATGTCGTTCATTGTCAGATTTTAAAATCATTTGGCACATTTGTTCACCATCATTGGACGGTGTGTCGCGTGAAATAATTACGTCGATATCTCCAAGGTCAAGGTCACACTTTGAGTTCAAAGGTCAAAAATGGCCATAAATGAGCTTGTCCTGGCCATAACTATGTCATTCATTGTGAGATTTTAAAATCATTTGGCACATTTGTTCACCATCATGGGACAGTGTGTCGCACGAAAGAATCACGTCAATATCTCCAATGTCAAGGTCGCCACGACTAAAAATAGATTTTTTTTAAACAAACTTACAAAGGGGGTTAATTTTGTTTGTTCATTTCAAAAGTTCAGTTTGAGTTTTCTTCCTTTATCAGATTTTTTTTTCACAATGAAAACCTGGTTTTGTGACAATTTTGTCCCTTGTTTTTTATGAATTGTTATGCTTTGGAGGTCCATTCATGTTTGCTTTGAGTTCACATTTATATAAGTCTGTTTGTCAGCGAAAATAAGTCCTACAATGTCTCATTAAGTACTAAAGATACTTTGATGAAACTTATTAAAATATAAAGAGCAATGTGATAAAAAAAGGACAAAACTTAAAATCGTAATTGCTCAACAAGTAAATTATTTGAAACTGGGGATACAGAGTTGGGTATATGTTTGCCTATTGTCTTTCTTTTAATCCCTTCCTCCTTTCACTTTTTGTCTGTCTATTAATTTGAAAAATAAATGAAATAACTTGAAAAGTATGTGGAATAGACATAATTAGCAATATGATCATCTTTAATCATCTGGTGAATGTAAAAAACAAGTGGGCCATGCTCTGTGTACACTTTCCGGTTTTATTTAAAAGAAAAATATCATAAAAGTGGAGTGGTCATGTGATCTCAGCCTGATTATAATTAAATGATAATTTCATAATATATGGAACACTTGATGTATTCTTATTTCAAAACATTATAAATTAGATAACTTGCTATAGATGTGATTTGTCTTTGGTCTTTCATTCAATTCAATTGCTCATGAAATCATTTTCATTTCAAACACATACATTAAATTTATTATAAATTTATGAGATTATATAAAGATGTGTGTTCCATATATGGATGTAAAAAATGCATTTGCAACATAACACAAAATATGTTTAACAAAGTGTAAAAATAACGTAATTTTGTAAAATATTTTTACAACAATTATTTCATTTTTATTTAAATTACCACTTATTTTCCATGATTCCGTTATCTTGGCATATGTACTCGTGACATATCTATGTAAAGCTATGGTCTGTATTGTTGTGCATCTCAATTACAGGGAGAGCTGGCATACAACATTCAGGAAAATGACAGAATAGTGTTCATATCAACACTCCATGGAGGATGAATTAGGTGTCAAGATACCAGTATATACATTTATTGTTGTGTGGTAACACGTTCAGAGAGTTTAACTGGGAAAGAGGCTTCAATTAAGGAGATTATTTGTTAGAAATTGATGGTTTTGAGTTGTTAATCAGTAAATATACTCTGATTTTGAGTTCTGGTTTACAGGTTTACGAATATTTGCTGAAAACAAATATTTTTAACAGAAAAGTTTCCATATCCACTCCATGGTGGACACCCATATATATTCTTATATCATGATGTGGAAACAAGAAGTTAGTCAAGAATCAGTACTGTGGTGGAAAGGATTTCCATAGATTTTATTATCCCCCGCCATAGGTGGAGGGATATTGTTTTGGCTCAGAAGACCTTATAAGAATGGAATATATACAGATGATGAGGCAAAACTTACATGGATTATGAACTTGAGCTCTGAAGATTCTGTGTTTTACAACCAATTTGTCATTTTATCATATAATGAATGAGATGGTATGGATTGAAATTGTTCACACATTTTTACACTTATAACATGTATGTGTAAATTATGATCAAATGTGTTATTCATTAAAATTACAAAAACAATTTCCCAGTTCTTCTGTTATTTGACCAATTACTTGCACTAAACTTTGCAAGAACTGTCTTGATGATCCCAGCATTTTGATTTCAACACTGAGTATAAAAGTGAGTAATGAATGAATTACTTGGATGAAAGGTCATTTTAAGGCATGGAATGGTAACAGATTGGTTGAAAGTTTTCATCCTGATTTCTACCCAACAATAACCCATCCAGAGTGAGTACACTGGTAATATGACGAATCTCCTTCAGGCTCATCCGGCCATAACAAAAGCACTAAACACAAAGTCCCTTTAAATGGGAAACAAATAAAGTAAAGAATAATTATTTTTTTTTAAACATTTCATATATGTAAACATTCTCACAATGCGCAACATTTATCACTTTCACTGATGGTCAAGAATTCCACTATTTCTGGCCATAATGGATTTCATTTCTGCGGTTCATGTTTACCAATTCTGGCCCACATCCATTTAATCCATGGTGGCCCTTGTTCAATTAGCTTTAAAGTTAAAAAATATCTGCATTTAAATAACCATGACCATTTCACTTTCATAAATTAGACAAGAAACCGTCGGAGACGGGTGATGCTCCCCAAAGTTTTTTTTTCTTCACAATATTGCACTATATATTCAGATAAAAGGAAACGTCTTCAGGGGCATAACTTTGGACAAAATAATACGATGGATGGTTTAGCAACTTAAAAATTTCAAAGGGCCATAACTCTGTGAAAAATCATCTGACTAGAACCCGCTGATAATATGCACATGTCCTCTTGGTAGTGAAGCTTCCCATAAAGTTTCATTGCATTCTGGTCATTATTTGCTGAGAAATAGCCCGGACAAGAATTGCACTATATGAACAGTGAATGGAAAATTTCAAAGGGCCATAACTCTTTGAAAAATCATCCGACCAGAACCGGCTGATAATATGCACATCTCCTCTTGGTAGTGAAGCTTCCCATAAAGTTTAATTGAATTCCGGTCATTAATTGCTGAGAAATAGCCCGGACAAAAACTGTGCACGCACGGACAAACGCACGGACGGACGAAGCGGCGACTATATGCTCCCCCCTAAAAATTTGTTGGGGGAGCATAAAAAATATATTACAGAAATTATGTGAATGATTGTAAATATGATCATTATCCAACAAAATCAATGTGACCATGACATAGTTGTGTTCAATGGGCCTTCATGGACCTCCATATTACTAAGGCTATGCAGTTATACTGTTCTGCATAAGCCGTACCTTCCACTGTAAATGTGTACAATATCAACCAAAACCATGGTTCCTGTTTTTCCACACTTTTCTGCATACAAGCAGAATGTCTTTTCATGCTTTCTGTTATGTACCTCTGAGATGAATCCTACTCTTTCTAGGTATGCTTTTACTAGGTATTTCAAACACCAATTCAAAGAAAAAACTTCTAAACAATCACACCGTTCTTAGCCAAATGCTCAAATATGCCACCATATGCCATAACATTTTGCAGATTTTACAGTGATCCATGAGCCTTGTAAAATCATGGGCATAATGGAATGGTGACCAGCTTTTAGAAGTTCCACCTATGGCTGGCTTTGAAGCGTCTTTTCCACATGATTCTTGTCCTCGCTATCAGTAGGTTCGTGTAACGTCGGCTCGAGTCTTCCCAGTGTTTTTAGGCATCTTGCGTCCTGATCCGTCCTCCAACTCTTTAGCCTTGTAATAGTGCGGTGCAACCTCCAACAGCCAGCCGTTCTCAATTTCTATCACCTGAAATAATTAAAGATTGTCTATCAACTGCAATAATTTAAGATTGTCTAACACCTGCAATAATCTACCTGCAATAATTTAAGATTTTCTATCAACTGCAATAATTTAAGATTCTCTATCACCTGCAATAATTCAAGATTGTCTAACACCTGCAATAATTTAAGATTGCCTATCCCCTGCAGTAATTTAAGATTGTCTATCAACTGCAATAATTTAAGATTGTCTATCACCTGCAATAATTCAAGATTGTCTAACACCTGCAATAATTTAAGATTGCCTATCACCTGCAGGAATTTAAGATTGTCTAACACCTGCAATAATTTAAGATTGCCTATCATCTGCAATAATTTAAGATTGTGTAACACCTGCTGTAATTTAAGATTGTCTAACACCTGCAATAATTTAAGATTGTCTAACACCTGCAATAATTTAAGATTGCCTATCATCTGCAATAATTTAAGATTGTCTAACACCTGCTGTAATCTAAGATTGTCTAACACCTGCAATAATTTAAGATTGTCTAACACCTGCAATAATTTTAGATTGTCTATGACTTGCAATGATTGAATAAAACTAATTCTGCATTTCCTCATATGCAACAATATGTATTATTCATTTTATAATAATTCAAACTTTAAACTGCTTTAATATGCATACGAGGATGATGCACGCCAAATGGCATTGTACACCATCTGTTAAAAACAGACTTATGGCCCTTTGTATCTTGAAAAAATGCTTTTTACTATAGGCACTTTTGTGTCCGGAGCCATATCTTGGAAGTGCTTTGGCGGATTTCATTTAAACTTGGTATGAGTATATATATGCATAAGAGGATGATGCACGCCAAATGGCATTGTACACCATCTGTTAAAAACAGACTTATGGCCCTTTGTATCTTGAAAAAATGCTTTTTACTATAGGCATTTTTGTGTCCGGAGCCATATCTTGGAAGCGCTTTGGAGGATTTCTTTGAAACTTGGTATGAAATAAATTGTGAAGGCTTAAGAACCTTCCTTTGTCTTTATTTTTGTGTTATTGTCCTCCGTCCGTCCATCTATCATTATGTTCATCCGTCCAATTTGCACCCATCCTCAAACAAAGCATATGTTGCGGGGGAAACCTTGGGCCTTTCAGGCCCTCTTGTTTTATATATATTTGTTGCCATAGCAACCAGAATTTTTGACATATGAACAAAATGAAATGACATGCATAATGTCCATATTGTCATCTATCCATGTTTCAAGTTTCATGAAAAAATATGAAGAACTTTAAAAGTTATCACAGGATCCAGAAAACCACCATTTTCAGCAGTATTTCTAGTCTATTTGTTGCCATAGCAACCAGCAGTTTTGAAGTAGGAACAAAATGAAATGACGTGCATAATGTCCATATTGCCATCTATCCATGTTTTAAGTTTTATGAAAAAATATTAAGAACTTTAAATGTTATCGCAGGATCCAGAAAAGTGTGACAGACAGACAGACAGCCAGACAGACGCACAGAGGGAAAACCATAAGTCTCCTCCAGTAAAACCGGTAGGGGACTAATAAATGCTTACAGGTTTAAATGTAGTACATTCAAAGTCTGAGGGAACAGCATCAAAGACTTGTGTCTACTGATGGACAGACTGTTGTAAATGGAGAATCAAGTATACTGTTTTAAAGGAGTTTTGGGAAAACAGGGTTTAATACATGTGCGTACAGTGCTGTCCTAGACTAGCCTGTGTAATTTGCACAGGCTAAAAAGGACAACAATTTCTGCTTAGACAAGATCTTTGTTAAGGAGAGACTTCATTTAAACGTGAATTAATTCTATAGAAGCGGAAATAGTCCTCCATGATGACCGGCAGTCAGACCAAGAGGTTACCTGTCTCATGAATTCTTTAGTGGTGAATACGAGCTCATGGTATATAATCCACTTGGGTCGGTCCTCGAACATGGAGCTGTTGGGGTGAACCATGACGGTCTGGTTGTGCTTAACAGTTCGATAGTTGCCTCCCTTGTCCAGCTTGGCAGTGTGGTAGAAAAACCCTGCAGTGATTGCCTGGAGTACAGAAACATGGCAGTGTGGTAGAAAAACCCTGCAGTGATTGCCTGGAGTACAGAAACATGGCAGTGTGGTAAAAAAAACCTGCAGTAATTGCCTGGAGTACAGAAACATGGCAGTGTGGTAGAAAAACCCTGCAGTGATTGCCTGGAGTACAGAAACATGGCAGTGTGGTAGAAAAACCCTGCAGTGATTGCCTGGAGTACAGAAACATGGCAGTGTGGCAGAAAAACCCTGCAGTGATTACCTGGAGTACAGAAACATGGCAGTGTGGTAGAAAAAAACAACGCAGTAATTGCCAGGTGTACAGAAACATGGAAATCTGGTAGATAAACCCTGCAGTGACTGCCTGGAGTATAGAAACACGGCAGTCTGGAAAAAAAACTGCAGTTATCCAATGAAGTACAGACAATTGGCAGTGTTGTAGAAAACCCCTGCAGTGATTGCCAGGAGTACAGGAACAAGGCATTGTGGTAGAAAAAACCTGCAGTGATTGCCTGAAGGACAGAAACACTGCAATCTTGAAGAAAACACTGCAATAATTGCCTGAAGTACAGAACATGGCAGTGTGGTAGAAAAACCATGCAATGATTGCCTGGCGTACAGAAACATGGCAGTGTGGTAGAAAAACCATGCGATGATTGCCTGGAGTACAGAAACATGGCAGTGTGGTAGAAAAACCCTGCAGTGATTGCCTGGATCACAGAAAATTTACAACAATCAATAACTGAAATTCTGATGAAAAATTGCAATAAACAAACACAATTATCCAAATACTTGTGAACTTGTAGCTATGATTTTAAATGCTTGAATTGTGTCCTTTACAAGACCTGTCATGCAAATGTGAGTCTGGTCATTGACTACATTGTTCACTAATGAGACCTCACAAACTTTCCAAGCCATTTATATTACGAAACCCTAGGGAGCCCATTTATATTACAAAACCCTAGGAAGACCAATTATATTGCAAAACCCTAGGAAAGCCATTTATATTACGAAACCCTAAGAAGGCCAATTATATTACAAAACCCTAGGAAGACCAATTATATTTCAAAACCCTAGGAAAGCCATTTATATTTCAAAACCCTAGGGAGGCCATTTATATTTCAAAACCGTAAGTAGGAAGACTGTTATCATAACTCTAACCCACACACAAACTTCCATTTTAGTAATTGTCACAAAACTGCATTTTTGACGCGTAACAAAAAATACCATAAATGCAGAAAGTGTTGTCTCTGACTTACCTGTGCAGACTGCACAGGCTAATGTTGGATGAGGCTTTACACACATGAATTAAGCCCCATTTCCTGGAGCGCTGCTCATATTGCTATATAAGTATGTATACCTTACGTATGCTGACAGTGTCCAGGGGGTTAGAGGTCACTTCTATCTCCACTCTCTCCATCAGACCCTCCAGCTGGTCACGAACATCTCTGGCTCTCTTCATAGATCTGGAAAATAAAGTGCAGGTAAATATGGTCATGTATTAACGATACAATTGACCGTATCTTGCACATAAGTGCCTGCCTTGCCCAAATGTTGTATCAATTCCTAAACATTCAAGACCATAAGTATATAATAATAATAACAAGAGATGTGTTTGTCAGAAACACAATGCTATTGCGCCGCTTTGAAATAAAATTTCAATATATCATTTGGCAGGTTTGGAAATCATCTCCCTTTTATATCTTATTACTTCCCTTGGATTGTATTTTTTTGACATTGAAGGTTGACCTTGACCTTCAAATTTGTTTTTAGATTAAATCCTTTAAAAAAATATTGCTTCCCTTGTGAAAATGATCTGTACCTGCCAAATGATATAAAATAGAAATTATCTCCCTTTAAAGCTTGTTATCTCCCTTGGATTTTGTTTTTTGACCTTGAAGGATGACCTTGACCTTTCACCACTCAATGTGCAGCTTCATGAGATACACATGCATGCCAAATATCAAGTTGCTATCTTCAATATTTCAAAAGTTATGGCCAATGTTAAAGTCTTCGGAAGGACACACAGACAGACAAACAGACTGACTTGACAGTTAAACTGCTATATGCCACCCTACCATGGGCATAAAAACGTTGTGAAATCTCAATACACTTCAACACCGTTATTTCGAACACCGATAATCCGAAGTCACCGTTATTTCAAAGTATTATTCGGGTCCCGATTTTGGTTCTTCTTTGTTTTATGTAAAAATTCATTGTTAATCCGAACTTCGTTAAACCGAAGAAATCGTTATTTCGAAGTGATTCAGTCGGTCCCAACACTATAATTCGCACCTTATTATCAATCTTTAATCCGAAGTCAAAACTGCAAAATACTGAGCGTATTTTCACACCTTGTCGTGGCGCGTCAAAAGCCGATAATTACACCTTTGTCGTCTGTGCGAAAGCAGGTGTTCAGAGAGACATCGCGTATTAGTTAAAAAAAGTCAATTCATTTCCGAAAATGTATTCATATGTTTGTATGTCTGATAATTTGTGTTATTCGTTATATTTTATATGTTCTGTAAATACACAAAAATAAAAACAAGAAAAAGAATCTTTTTATTCCTCCGTTTGTTACAAGTGGAAATCTATTGCTATATGACTACTTTACGCTTTTAAGTAAGCGTGTAACCGAACCATGCGACTTCCACTTTTACAGAATCAAAGAAGTCTTCTGTCAAATGTTTATTTCGAATTATCGTTAATCCGAAGTTTTTTTAACGGTCCCGACGACTTCTAAATAACGGTGTTGAAGTGTATAACAATCCAGTAGGCCATATTCGACATTTTCTTTAAATCTGGAAATCAAAACAGGTCAAAGTTGAACTTTAAAAGCACTGTGTCCTAATCTGTTAGATCAATGTTGAAAAGGTTCCTTTTATTAACATATTTATGCCGATGTAAAAGTAAAGGAAAACTTTTGCCCAAGATGTACAATCTGTGCACATGCATTAAGCCCAGTTTTTCCCCACACACCTGTACTGTATAAAATTCTCAAAGCACCACTGCGTAGAATGGGCCGTCTCCTCCCACTGGTTGTAGACGTTCATTAGCGTGATGTGGTCTCCCCCAGGCAGGAAGAAGTTCTGACGCGCCGTGTCTGCATGAACCACTTTGTCCTTGGGCCGATAGAAAACTGCATTGTTCACGGACAGCATAGCTGTGATTGTGAGGATCTCCTTGGAGCATTTGTACCTGAAAATGTGTGAAATACATAGGACATATTGGGAGAATGTAGTGCAGCATTTGTACCTGGAAATGTGGGAAACAAATCAAGACCTAATTGGAGAATGTATTGGAGCATTGGTACCTGAAAATGTAGGGAAAATATGTAGCTTTGTACCTGAAAATGTGTGATAAATGAAGATATTTGAATCTGAAAATGTGTGAAACTGGGCACCTATTGGGAGAATGTATTGGAGCATTTGTACAGGAACATGTATGAAAATGCAGCATGTATTGGGATAATGTATGTAAGGATTTGTACCTGAAAATAGTGAACGATGAGGACATGTGTACCTGAAAATGTGTGAAAATGTTCCAAAAATGCTCCTCAAGCTTATGAGGACAAACAACTTACTGACAGAATGACTCCTATATTCCCCTCACTGGGAAGGTATAAAACATGAAATTACATGTTAAATTGCACTCGTCAATCATGGGGATTTCTTTCCGTCACAATTAATTATAATTCCTACCCAGATTAGCATTCAAAATGAAATGAAGAGAATAATAAAAAAGAACTTCAGAGGACAATATTTTAACTGCATTTATATCTTGTTCTTCATATTCTTGAAATTAACTATTGCAGCATAGTATGTATTTTTATTAAACAAAGTTAAAATTATTTTTTTTCCATTAAAAAGTTAACGCCTGAGTACCTTCTGAGACTATTTACCTTTCCGAAGCAAGGATCATTTTAGACAGCATTGGGTCCACTGGAAACTCTGCCATCCTCCGTCCTAACTTGGTTAACTCCCCCTTGTGGTTCAGCGCCCCAAGAGCATACAACTGCTCCAGAGCTAGCACTAGGGTCTCGTGTGGGGGTGGGTCCATAAAGTCAAAGTGAATGAGATCGTTTATTCCTAAGCTCTTCAGTAGAAGCACGACGTTGCCGAGGTTGGTCCTCTGTATTTCTGGCACAGTGTTGTCCTCGAGTTCATTCTTGTAGGCCCAAGCTGTGTAGAGACGGAAACATTTTCCTGCAGAGACGCGACCAGCTCTTCCTGCTCTCTGATTGGCTGATGCCTGAAATGTACACGCCCATGATAATTTAAAATAAAAGATAAATCAAAAGGCTGCACCTTTCTGAGGTGTTTATAATTATAAACATCATATTTTTGAGGACTGCTTTGTGAAAACATTGCCTAATGCTACTCGGGGACAATAGTTTCTGCCTAATACTGGATTTTTGTCAAGAAGAGACTTCCTTTAAACAAAAATGCCAAGAAAGCGAAGTGTCGTTTATAGAAAGCCTCTTGTATACAAAAATCTAGTGTAGGCTTTTTGTTACAAAGAGACTTCATTTAAACGAATAATACCACAAAAGCGGAAAGTAATCTTGAAAGGGAGTCTCTTGTAAACAAAAATCTGGTGTAGGCTTAAAAGGTGTCGCCCTTGAATAGCCTGTGCAGACTGCACAGGCTAATCTAGGAGAACACTTTACACAAATGCATCAAGTGCTGTTTACCAGGGCAAGGCTAATTCATACATTTGTAACGATCAACATTCATTGAAAAAAACTGATGTTTCAATTTGTATGCACATGGACAACATCCAGTCTTGTAAATGTCATGCTCTTGGAACATGTACATGTAGCAAGTTTAAAGCTAAAGTTGTAACAATCAAAAGTTCAACCCTGGGGTGTGGATAATTTTGGCACCAAGGGCATTATTTGAACATATTTTTTATAAAACCATGTTAGACACACAAAAATGTGGTTTCAGAGGAAAATTCCAAAGTAACAATAATGTTGCAGAAATTGGAAGTTGAAAGGGGGGCATAACTTTCGTGATTTTTAACATTAATGAAAGAAAATGCACATTATCAACTTGATATCATGAGGAACAATCCAAGAAAATATAAATCTTGAACATTTAAAAGTGTAGGAACACTTCTATTAACAAAATAGTGTTTAATGTCAAACAGACAGACAGAAAGACTGACAGAAAGACACTCATC
>NC_068365.1:86263362-86300862 GCF_020536995.1 Dreissena polymorpha
CAAAGAATACTATCAGAATAGCAAACAGTTTGGATCCAGATGAGACGCCATGTTCTGTGGCGTCTCATCATGATCCAAACTGTTTGCAAAGGCCTTCAAAATTCGGTTCCAGCACTGTAAGAGTTAACATGATTTTCTGACTAATTACTCTAAATTTTAGGCCATTTTATTTTACACTATTTTACCAGAATTCTGTCCTGTAGCTCTTATCAGGTGAAACAAATACAGCTCTACACATTGCATACCTGTATCCGATCATCAATCAAACATTGTGAGTGTCTCTAAATTTTCAAACACCTATGTCTTTCTACCTAATTTTCAGACACCTGTAATTTTTAAATATTATTTACCTAAATTGGCGGATACGAAAAAAATAATATTTATGAGTGTCTAAAACTTAATTACGGTACATTGACAAAAATTAATTAACGTGCATCTTTTTTGTATCTATTTTGAATATATCCCATTGCATTATGTACAAAACTTGTGTGAAGACTACTGGGCTTGTTTAAGCTAATGCTAATGTGTCGGTTCTCTTGTTTAAGCTAATGCTAATGTGTCGGTTCTCTTGTTTAAGCTAATGCTAATGTGTCGGTTCTCTTTCTATTTGAAAGCAAGAAAAAAATCCTTTTTTTTTTCAAATTGTAACTGAATGCACATTAAAAAATAATTTAACAATAGAAATCTGTGGTATTATAGAAAAAAAAAGTTCTCTTATTTTAACCTGCCTTCTGTCTATCAGAGCACATCTGATAGTGTTCACAGGTTTAAACATCATAAGTGTCAATGACATTAAAATAACTTAAGTATAAACTAGAGCTTTGTCACAGACGTGGCGAATACCCCCACACGCCACATTGACACAGAATATTTTGCATGTTGTCTTCAAAAAAAACAGTGGACACCATGCTCAATGTTTAAAACGCACTAAGTGACCCCCATGGCCTAGTTTTTCACCCCGTATGGCCCATCTTCGAACTTGAGACCTAGACATCATCTAGATACAACATCTGACCAAGTTTGGTGAAGATCGGATGAAAACAACTTGTATTAGAGAGCGGACACAGACCGACAGACAAACAAGCTCACTCCTATATACCCCCCTAAACTTCGTTTGTGGGGGTATAATGAGCTCTTAATCTTAATAATCTTGGTGATTAATTTGATTTACAAATGAACATGCTTTAGCTTGCACTGCGTACATAATCCAAGTACTGAAAATGTTGGCTGGAATACATGTGTATAGCTCATCAGGTGTTGGATAGCTTATCATGTGTCATACTCAAATACGGTGCATATTCACTACTCCTTATATTTTTGTACCAATGTCATTCATTTGTCTTTATGAACTTTATGAACACAGAATGAAGATGAGTAGTTTACATAATCTGTTAAATCAGAAATTAACTTTGTATAAAGAAATTAAAAATATCAATTTGCCTGAGTAATGAACAATCATCTCTTAATTGTTTTCTTTCCATCTGCAACAGTTGAAGTCATGGTTTAGAATGAAGGATACCATGTTTCATAACGAGCACAACATTCTTGTACAAGCAAACATAACATTTTCCCAGCATTACACTATATTTATTTTAACTTTCTGTATGTTTATGAAAGTTACGAATATCTGTTATCAAACCAGTCAATGAAGACCAGATGTTGTGACTGCAGCTGATGTTTTACAATGCCTAGACTTCTACAGCTTACCTTGGTATAGTAAATATCCACTGGAAATCTCCTACCAGGGATTCTGAAAACTGGAGCATCATCAAAGAACTGAAAAATATATAATTTATAGATATTATTTGTTTTGTTATCCTTATTACGAGTGCATAATTATGAACATATATACAAATTATTTTCCTTCATTAAGAGAGCATCATAATGAATATTTATACAAATTTATATCAGTCATAATTTACAACAAGAACACACTTTTTATTTGGTTGCTATGGTTTTACACATGGGTCAGTTTAACAGAGCAGATGTAAAGTTTGCTGTTTAGGTAGTTTGTCACTAGGTACCATATTTGCTGTGTGTTCATTATGTGATGAAGACCAGAATTTATTGTTTTCAAGCCATATAAGATTTAAGTAACAGCTAAATTGAACAGTGTTTTGTTGTTGTTTTAAAACATTAAATCTTAAATGTTTTTATATTAAAACAAGAGCACCGCATAACGAGTGCCAACACTTGGCTGTGGATGCAGTTTTGATTAAATGAAAGCTTGTCAGATTTTTTTTTTCTTTTCTTTTAGAGGTCACAGTGACCTTGACCTTTGACCTAGTGACCCAAAAATGGGTGTGGCGTGTAGAAGTCATCAAGGTGCATCTACATATGAAGTTTCAAAGTTGTAGGTGGAAGCACTTTGATTTTAGAGCCAATGTTAAGGTTTTATCACGGCAGACGGCGGACGGCAGACCCCGGACGACGAGCTGGCTATGACAATACCTCAGGTTTTCTCCGAAAACAGCCGTGCTAATAAAATTACAAAGACCAAGCCATTAGTTCAACTTTAGACTTAAACACAGTTAATTTTAATCTCTATCTAAACAGATACCTGTGTTATCACTTACTAATTACAAATTCTCAAAATAACCCAAATCAGAATGAAAAGATTAAACGCCATTACAAAACAAAAACCTGCGAGAATTTCTCAGCATCAAGAGTGGCACTGGAGATAAGCAGCTTCAGATCCGGCCGGAACCGTGCAATGTCTTTCACAAGACCGAACAATACGTCTGTGTGCAGTGTGCGCTCATGGGCCTCATCAATGATCAGGACACTGAAAGCAATCACAGATTTATACATTTACACTAGGCCTGGGCATGTATTCAAACTATTGAAACATTTGTCTGAAACTTATGAATAAATGCAGTTGTGTTTCTTTTGTTAAAATGTGGGTCTGTTAGAGGGACCCATTTCAAATGAAAAAAGTAAATTTTTTCTCAAATGGGAACTAAAAATTCCCAATTGAAAATTTCAAAAAATAAAATATTTTTTTAATATGTTTAAACATTTAATCAACGTCAATTCCAGTTCTATAAGTTGAACTTAAGTAACTATAATAATGAAATAACTTTATTCTAACTTTTAAAGTATTAAGCAAATAATCAACAACAATTATTTCCCAATTTTAGTCAAAGAGATGCTATTTTTCCAACTGCTAAGGGACCTGACCCCATTCTCAAAATAGTGGAAAAAACACTGACATGTAGAGTTATACATGGAAAAATATGTTGGTTCTGTAAGCATTTTTTTTGAGACTTCAGTCTAACAATTGGTTGTTTAATAAGGGCCCCGCATTTACCAATACAATCAAAGCCATAGGACAATGAAAACAATAATATAATTGAAACCGCTTTGTTTTAGTACAGTTCACTTTATTTAACTGAAATTAAAACACTCTTCATGCAGATACACCAGCCTTGAAAAACTGTTAAAATACATTTATTGCGGGATTCTCATGAATATGTCATAAAAGTGATGCAGAGAATACCCCTATGACTGACTACACATGGCATATAAGTAGCATGATGCTATAAAATGTCTAGGTTGAAAAAGGGGCATAACTTTTTCAATTGTTAGCGTAGGATAATAACAAAAAGTACACGCACAGCTTCATATCATAAGAAGCAAGGCCTACAAGTGAAATGTTGTATGTTGAAAAGTGTGGGACAGTTCCAGAAGAAAAGTTTGCATCAACTGGAAGACAAAACAGACGGATAAACGTACATTGTGATTCCAGTTTACCTCCCTCTTCTTTGTTTTGTGATTCCAGTATATCCCCCTTTACTCTGTTTTTTGATTCCAGTATATACCCCTTTACTTTGTTATGTGATCCAAGTATATCCCCCTTTACTCTGTTTTGTGATTCCAGTATATACACTTTTACTTTGTATTGTGATCCCAGTATATCCCCCTTTACTCTGTTTTGTGATTCCAGTATATCAACCCCCTTTACTTTATATTGTGATCCCAATATATCCCCCATTACTTTGTATTGGGATTCAAGTATATTCCCCTTTACTTTGTATTGTGATCCCATGATATCCCCCTTTACTGTGTATTGTGATCCCAGTATATCCCCCTTTCCAATGTATTGAGATCTCAGTATATCCCCTGTATTTTGTATTGTAATTCCAGAATATATCCCCCAATACATTGTATTGTGATCCCAGTATATGCCCCTGTACTTTGTATTGTGATCCCAGTATACCCCCTGTAATTTGTATTGTGATTCCAGTATATCCCCCTTTACTTTGTATTGTGATCCCAGTATACCCCCCTGTACTTTGTATTGTTATTCCAGTATATCCCCCTGTACTTTGTATTGTGAATCCGTATATATCACCCTTTACATTGTATCAGGAGAAGGGGGAGGGAGGGGGTAATTAAAAAATTCAGTTTTGGAAGTTATCACAGACATACGTATATTTTCAGCACATGCATGACACTGAACTTGTGGAGTACAAACAAGTTCAATTATGAGGTCGCTATGGTAAAGTGGATACAGTGTCCGCCTGGCGACACGAAGGTTAGTTTGTTCCCCATTGTTGATGTTTAGATCTCCCCCTAAGAAACCAAGTATTGGTTCTACCCAGGAAACAGACTTGACAGAGTTTCAATAAGCCTTAGGCTTTCAATGCAATCAAGCTACAATTAATAGTTTTAAAGGTTACAAAGGTACACACCTGTATGTTTTCAAGTCTGGTTCAGTGAGAAACTCTCGGAGCAGCATGCCATCTGTCATGTACTTGATTACCGTTCTCTCAGACGTGCAGTCCTCAAACCGTATACTGTACCCAACCTGTTATGTGTGGAAAAATTAAACATTAACCGTGATATATGCCTTGCTCTTTGAAAACTGGGCTTAATGCATGTGCGTAAAGTGTCGTCTCAGATTAGCCTGAGCAGTCCACTAAGGTTTATTAGGGATGACACTTCACTAACTGCTTTTTTTTCAAATTAAGTGCCTTTGCAGACATATCCAATAAAAATACTGCGTGTATTTGTCAAATTATTTTAAAAATACACTTTTTAAAATATTAAAAATATTAAAAACATTTCAGTGATACAGAATTCAAAATGCATATACAGGACACCACATAGTGACAAGACATGTGTCAAGAGTACACAATTTTAATAGGTCGCCGTGGTGTAATGGATATGGTGTCCGCCTAGTGACCGGGAGGTCACGGGTTCGATCCCCACCTTGGGAGCGTTCTTAAGATCTCCCCCAAAGACACCAAGTACTGGTTCTAGGCCCAGGAAACGGACTCGAGAGCGTTTATATAAGCCTAAGGCTTTCTATGCAATCGAGCTAAAATAAATAGGTTTAAACTAAGAGTACACAAATATACCCGCTAAATAAAATTGGACACAAATGAAAGTTAGGTGGACAATCAACATGTGAATTCATTATTTTAACAAGGGACAAAATTGTCACAAACCAGGTTTTCATTGTGAAACAAGATGCGTTTGTGAAACACAATGTCCCCCTATATGACGTTTGACCTTGAAGGATGACCTTGACCTTGACCCTTCACCACTCAAAATGTGCAGCTCCATGAGATACATATGCATTTCAAATATAAAATTGCTAGCTTCAATATTGCAGAAGTGACATTACATGAGCAATTTTGACCCATATATTTGACCTTGAAGAATGACCTTGACCTTTTACCACTCAAAATGTGCAGCTCCATGAGATACACATGCATGCCAAATATCAAGTTGCTATCTTCAATATTTTAAAAGTATTCATAAAATAAGCGATTTGGGCCACATATATTTGACCTCTGACCTTGAAGGATGACCTTGACCTTTCACCACTCAAAATGTGCAGCTCCATGAGATACACATGCATGCCAAATATCAAGTTGCTATCTTCAATATTGCAAAAGTATTCATAAAATGAGCGCTTTTAGCCACATATATTTGACCTCTGACCTTGAAGGATGACCTTGACCTTTCACTACTCAAAATGTGCAGCTCCATGAGATACACATGCATGCCAAATATCAAGTTGCTATATTCAATACAGCAAAAGTTATTGCAAAATGTTAAAGTTGGCGCAAACCAACCAACCAACCAACAGACAGGGCAAAAACAATATGTCCCCCACTACTATAGTGGGGGACATAAAAAAATTGATAAAGGGAGACAACTCAAACTGAACTTCTGAAATGAACAAACAAAATTAATCCCCTTTGTAAGTTTGTTTCAAAATAAATCTATTTTTAGTCGTGGCGACCTTGACATTGGAGATATTGATGTGATTCTTACGTGCGACACACCGTCCCATGATGGTGAACAAATGTGCCAAATGATTTTAAAATCTCACAATGAATGACATAGTTATGGCCCGGACAAACTCATTTATGGCCATTTTTTACCTTTGAACTCAAAGTGTGACCTTGACCTTGGAGATATCGACGTAATTCTTTCGAGCGACACATCATCTAATGATGGTGAACAAATGTGACAAAAGATTTTAAAATCTCACAATGAACAACAAAGTTAAGGCCCGGACAAGCTTGTTCCGCCCGCCAGCCTGCCCGCCCGCCCACCAGCCCGCCCGCCGACATTCGCCAATCTAATAACCAGTTTTTTCCTTCAGAAAACCTGGTTAAAAAGCCTGAAAAATGTTAATTTAGAGAAAATTGTTAAGTCCTAAGCCTGTAACTTCGCCAAAAATCAATAGACTGACACAAAACTTGAACTTGATCTTAAGTCATGCAGGTAGACTCACACACCAAAACTCAGGTAAATATCTCAAAGCGCTTAGGAAAAGACTCCAGAAACAGAATGCCAAACCAATGGACCAACTGACGTACAGTTTGCCTATATACCTCCATATCAAGAGCATTAATAATAACTTAATTAATGAAATGCTTGTTTTGTTAAGTGTTTGTTTGAAAAACAAATCAGTCAGGTTTTGTCAGTCATCAATTGCCAAAATAGACATATTCAATTTTATTGCTAATTTAATGAAACAAAAATAAACCGAATGTAAGCTTTCAAAATAACCAATTAAAGACTGATTTTGGTCAGGTAACAATTAGGCTAATGCCAGTCACACAATTAAAACTATTTGAGCAAGTTTTATTTGGCCAATATTTTATCATGTTAGGGCCATAATTCAAAAGTGCCCCAGGCAATCTTCTAGTTAGCAAACTAAGAGACTGATGTTGGGCTGTTCACCTCATTTCCCAGTTTGAACCCCATCTCTTCGGCCACTCTGGCTGCTACTGACATGGCGGCCACACGTCTGGGCTGGGTACAGCCAACCTTCATACCGTCCTTGCAGAAACCCTGCCAAAAAACATTGCTCTTGTTAAAGGAACCTTTTCACGTTTTGGTTAATTGACAAAATGAAAAAAATTGTTTCAGATTCGACAATTTTCGTTGTTGTTATGATATTTGTGAGGAAACAGTAATACTGAACATTTAACATGCTCTAAAATATCCATTATATGCATCTTTTGACGATTTAAATACCTGAAAATTATAAAGTATTGCAACACGAAACAATTGAATAATTTGGAGAGTTCTGTTGTTGTAGTTAAATTTTATGCATTGCTTATATAAAGCATAAATACATCACTTGTTGTATGAGCACAGATGGCCGAGTGATCTAAGCGTTAGACTTTTATTCCAGGGGTCAGTGGCTAGAGCCCAGTTGAGTTACTTTTTTATCTTTATTTAATTTTATTATTGTTTTTTACTGGAGCTTTTTAGATCCAATGTTTACATTTATCAATATAAAGCATTTAATGACAAACTAATGGAAAAGAAATTTCAAGAATACCTGTTTCATGTTGAAACACATTGTTTTAAATAAAAATAATCCAAACATTTCACAAATTGTTTTAAACAACTTAGATTGAACAAGATTAATTTCCCTTTTGGTAACACCTCCCTAACACTTACTGCCTTATAAAGGTACTGTGGTATCTGAGTTGTTTTCCCGGATCCCGTCTCGCCTTCTATGATCAACACCTGAAACTGTTCTATGGCCTCCAGTAGGCCCCCTTTGAAGGGGTAGATGGGCAGGGAGCGCTGCGTCTCCTTGATAGACAACTTCTTCTTCTGTTTCTCAGACAACTCCACCTCCTCCTTAGCCTAGAGAAGCATTCAAAAATGCATAAAGTGTTGCCCCTTAAGTGGAATGTTTTGTTTTCAGGAGGTGTCTTCTAAACTGAAACTAAGACTAGGCTGACAGTATCGACCCAGATTAGCCATTGCACAATACTTTACAATGCATAAAGTACCTGCATTAAGCCTGGTTTTCCCAGAGCAAGGCACCTTGTCTGTTATAGTCCCAGGCATCTGTAGGGCTTGCACAATTTACTCTTTCCCCCAAAAGAATCAAAGTGAAAATGGCGTTTGCAACCAGCAAACAAGAGGGCCAAGATGGCCCTAGTTCGCTCACCTGAGAGGAGTCGGTTCATTCAATCTTTACCTAATGTCAAACTTGACCTAGATATTGACCAGACAAACATCCTGGTCAAGTTTCATCATTATTGAACAAAAACTCTGGCGTACATGTAGGGAGTGTTTTTGGTTTTTGTAAGATTTGAAATGGTGACCTATCATCAAACTTGACTGAGATCTTTCAGCAACTTTGATAAAGAATGCTTGAGAAATGTGAATGCTAGAGTGTTTACAAACCAAATGTGGACGGACGGACAGCGGACAAAGACCAATCCTAAAACCTCACCTGAGCAATCAGGTGAGCTAAAAAGTGTGTTTCACCGATCTGAGCCATTTTCCAACTTGTCCAAGAAATCAATAAAACCAATGTATTGACTAAGTTTCACGATGATTAGGCAAAATATGTGACTTCCATAGTGTTTGATCACAAGGTTTCTCTCTATATAGTCACATAAGGAAAACTGCCCCACCCCCATGGCAGCCATGTTTATTGACCCATCGGGATCATTTGCAAACTCTTGTGAGATATATATCAAACTAATCTTTTCACCAAGTTTCATGATGATTGGGCAAAAAATGTGACTTCTAGAGTGTTCACAAGCTTTTTTTTACTATATAAATATAAGAAAACTTCCCCCCTCCCCCGGCAGACAAGTTATTCAACTGACTGGAACCATTTTCCAACTCAACTCTTGTATCAAGAAGACAAATGTTCTGACCAAATTTCATGAAAATTGAGTAAAAAATGTGACTTCTAGAGTCATCACATGTTTTCACTATATACATATAGAGAAAAATGACCGGTTCACTGGCAGCCATGTTTTTTCACCGATCTGGACCATTTTCGAACTCATCCGAAATATCAATAAAACCAATGTTTTGATTAACTTTCATGATGATTGGGCCAAAATTGTGACTTCTAAAGTGTTTACAAGGTTTCTCTATAGCCATGATAGGAAAACTGCCCCGCCCACTGGCTGCCATGTTTTTCAACGGACTGGAACCACTTTTGAACTCAACCAACATATCATTAAGACATTTAGACAAAGTAACATGAAGATTGGGCATTAAATGTGACTTCTACAGTGTTTACAAGCTTTTTCTTTTTTTTTGACCTAGTGACCTAGTTTTTGACCCAGCATGACCCAGTTTCGAACTCGATTGAGATATCATTGGGACAAATCTTCTGACCAAGTTTCATGAAGATCAGACAATAAATGTGGCCTCTAGAGTGTTTACGAACAAATGTGGATGGACGACAAACGGATGGACAAACACCGGTCACAAAAGCTCCCCTGAGCAATCAGGTGAGCTAAAAAAAACATCCAACCTGGAATAACAATTACATAAATGATACACAAATCTACACTGTATTATTATGAAAACATTAATAATCAAAGGGGAATTACTACTGTAAACTTAAATGCAATATTTAGAAAAGTTGTCTCGCATGTTACATGACCTTAATTCATGACTGTTTACAAGCCTTTTTACTATATAAATATAAGGAAAACTGCGCCGTCCCCCTGGCAACCATGTTTTTCAACGGACCAGAACCATTTTCAAACTTAACTCACGTATCTAGGAAACAAAAGTTCTGACAAAATTTCATGAAAATTGGGCCAAAAATGTGACTTCAATAGTGTTGACATGTTTTCACTATATACATATAGAGAAAAATGCCCCGCCCACTGGCAGCCATGTTTTTTCACCGATCTGGACCATTTTCGAACTCGTCCGAGAAATCAATAAAACCAATGTTTTGAACAACTTTCATGATGATTGGGCCAAAATTGTGACTTCCAGAATGTTTACAAGGTTTCTCTATAGCCAAATAAGGAAAAATGCCCCGCCCACTGGCGACCATGTTTTTCAACGGACCGGAACCACTTTTGAACTCATCCAACATATCATTAAGACAAACATTTTGACAAAATAACATGAAGATTGGGCATGAAATGTGACTTTTACAGTGTTTACAAGTTTTTCCTTTTTTTTGACCTAGTGACCTAGTTTTTGACCCAGCACGACCCAGTTTCGAACTCATCCGAGATTTTATTGGGACGATATATGCTCATCAGTATCTCAGGGTTGGAAATGAAGCCTTTAAAACTTGAATATAGTAAAAAAGTGTTTAATTAAATTCACTTTTCTATGGGAATACAAATGCGTCAAAATACGTATCTTAGTGGTAATGGGTTAAAAGTACCAAATAATCCCAATGATAAAAAAGATCTACTAAACACTCCACCTTGTCTGTTATGGTCCCAGGCATCTGTAGGGCTTGAACAAACTCTATCTCCTCATCCATTATCACATCATACTCCTTCACTTTGTTTTTCTCTTTGGCTTTCTCTTTGGAATCTTTTGCCCCAAAAGACATCAATGCTGCTCCCACATGCAGCTCTTCCCATTTCTGCTGCTCTGAATTAGGGCCTGAAATTTTTTGATGCAATTATATGTCTATGATTCAACTTAAAATATTTCCAGAAAATGTTACACCTTAAAATTTGCCAAATTAATTACTTTTCTTATCACAAATTTTAGAAACATTCAAGCAAAGTCCCAAAGACGCAGACAAGGTAATAAATTGTTCATATGTTATTGGATAGATTAAAAAACACACACACATAATCAAATACAAGTACTCTTCAACTTTATTTTATCATTATGACAGATTGTGCAGTCCGCTTAGGCAATCTTTTAAGGCAGTCTCTTCTAAAAGAATCTAGTCTTGGCATAAAGTTTTAAGTGCGGACAGCACAGGCTAATCTGGGACGACACACTTTAAGCACATGCATAAAAGGGGCCGTCAACCAGAATTACGACAAAAGAAAAGTTCTAAAATACCATATTTTTTTACAATTATTAGTTTATATTGATTAAAATATCACGACTGCTATATTACATTACTTGAAAAAAGTTAATATTTTCAGTATATTCGGTAATATAATTTTGTGAGGTGAAATTGATAGTAACTCGCGAAAAAAGGTGACATAATGATATATGTGTGTATAAATAACATAAGTAGATTGATCATTTTCTATATAAAATATATACAATTCACTAAGCATGCACAATTTGCATTCCTGGGTTTACCATGTGACGATGATGATCAAACTACTTGCGCTATTTGTAGTTGACTAATAGTTACTTGGTACACTTGCTCCGTAAGATTGTTTTACCGAATATACTGAAAACTGAACAACTTTTTCAAGTAATGTAATATACCAGTTGTGATATTTAAATCAATTTAAACTAATAATTGAGAAAATACCATATTTAGAACTTTTCTTTTTTGTGAAATCTGATTGACGGCCCCTTTAAGCCAAGTATTCTCAAAGAACAAGGATTTAATTCTCTGAATTTGTTAATAGCCAGCAAATGGCCCAAAAATATGTTTTCTGACAAAAAAAAACTTGATACCTAAATTTATTGTAATTAGTTTTAATACCATCGTTTTCTTAATAAGTAGATTAAATGACAAATGCATTCAAATATATAAGTATTATAGTAGTGGTACATAAACCCTTTCCCACTCAGAAGCAAAGTGAAAATGGCTATGTGCAAACAGCATAAAACCAGACAATCCTGTGAGCAAGCAAACCTTCAGGTTTTATGCTGTTTGCTGCTCATCAGTTTTTAAGGGTTGGAAATGAAGCCTTTTAAACATGAATTAAGTAAGAGAGGTCTTTCATTAAATTTACCTTTCTATGGGACTACAAATGCGTGAAAATACGTTTCTATGTGGTAAAGGGTTAAATGAAATCTGTTAACAAGTTCCATCACTGTGTACCTTTGGCCCCCTCTTCCTCAAAGTACTTGTCCTGAGGTTTGTCATCCTCCTTGGGTATGAAGTACCTGAAGTGATTTTGTTTGCTTTATATTGTCTGTGCCTATGGTTGGGACAAATAGTGCGATAAACCATGAAATTTAGAGAAATGAAACTTTGTTAATATTATTTTAAATAACAGTACATGTATTTCACATGCATATATAACAGCATTTTTAAATGTATATTATAACGCACTTTGTACTGCTGTATAATAAACAAGAGATGTGTTCGTCAGAAACACAATGCCCCATATTGTGCCGCTTTGAAATTAAATAATAAAAAAAATTTACCTTTGACCTTGAAGGATGACCTTGACCTTGAACTTCCACCACTCAAAATGTGCAGCTTCATGAGAACGCCGCTTTGAAATTTTAATAATTTTTTTTACCTTTGACCTTGAAGGATGACCTTGACCTTCAACTTCCACCACTCAAAATGTGCAGCTTCATGAGATACACATGCATGCCAAATATCAAGTTTCTATCTTCAACAATGCAAAAGTTATGGCCAACGTTAAAGTCTTTTTTCGGACGGACGGACAGCCTGACATACACACATACTGACGGACAGTTCAACTGCTATATGCCACCCTACCGGGTGCATAACAAAATAAATAAATTCTTGTGTTTATTGGAAAAGTTCAGCACCTTTTTGGCAGTTTAGGTCAGATTTTGGGTAAACAAGCAAATTCGTTGAATTGATATTCCCCGCCAATATGTGTTATATTTGACACTCCGCTAAAAAAGCATTTTTTTTAAGATACAAAGGGCCATAACTCCGTTATTAACATATGGTGTACAATGCCATTTGGCATGGATTATCCTCTTATCCATATATATACTCATACCAAGTTTCAATGAAATGCACCAAAGCACTTCCAAGATATGGCTCCGGACAAAAAGTGCCAGACGGACGGAAAGACGGAAGGACGGAAAGACGGGCGGACGGCAAACAACACCAAAACAATATCCCTCCGCCTATGGCGGGGGATAATAATAACCACCATATTGTATGCAACACAAATAAAAATATATGTAAAAACAAGTGATGTGTTTGTGAAACACAATGTCCCCTTTTGAGCGCTTTTGGCCCATATATTTTACCTTTGACCTTGAAGGATGACCTTGACCTTTCACCATTCAATATGTGCAGCTCCATGAGATACACATGCATGCAAAATATCAAGTTGCTATCTTCACTATTGCAAAAGTTAAGGCCAAATGTTAAAGTTTCTGCAAACCAACAAGCAAATTCTTTGAATTGATATCCGCCAATATGCTTCTGGACACAAAAGTGTTATATTTGACACTCAAAAAAGCATTTTTTCAAGATACAATGGGCAATAACTCCGTTATTAACAGATGGTGTACAATACCATTTGGCATGCATCATCCTCTTATCCATATATATACATGTACTCATACCAAGTTTCAATGAAATCTGCCAAAGCACTTTCAAGATATGGCTCCGGACGGACGGACAACGCCGAAACAATATCCATCCGCCGATGGCGGGGGATAATAAATGTTACCTTTTGCCATTGGGAAAAAGCCTATCAGAGGCTGTTATTTTGGGCAAAAATTATCACTGACCTGTTCACCTTCTCGACGTCCCCTGCAGACCTGTGCTCCTTGGCCAGTTTCAGAACGGTCTTCTTGTACTCCAGGTCCCGGCGCTCCCGAGCCGTCAGGCTGAAAGGGAAGATTTGAATTATTAGTTATTTTTTACATTATGTCAGCTGAGGTAAAAAAACAAAGGTAATTTAATTGGGTATTAAAACCTATTTGAACAAAGCTCTTTACACTGTTGAAATAGTAATGAACAAGGGCTGTTTGTAAAACATGCATGCCCCCCCATATGGGCCCTCCGTTGTAGTGACAGCCATTGTGTGAATATGTTTTTTGTTACTGTGACCTTGACCTTTGACCTGGTGACCTGAAAATCAATAGGGGTCATCTGCGGGTCACAATCAATGTACCTATGAAGTGTCATGATCCTAGGCAAAAGCGTTCTTGAGTTATTATCCGAAAATCATTTTACTATTTCGGGTCATCATGACCTTGACCTTTGACCTGGTGACCTCAAAATCAATAGGGGTCATCTGCAAGTCATGATCAATCTACCGATGAAGTTTCATGATCCTAGGCATATGCGTTATTGAGATATCATCCGAAAACCATTTTACTATTTCGGGTCACCGTGACCTTCACCTTTGACCTAGTGACCTCAAAATCAATAGGGGTCATCTACGAGTCATGATCAATGTACCAATGAAGTTTCATGATCCTAGGCCTAATTGTTCTTGAGTTATCATCCGGAAACCATTTTACTATTTCGGGTCATCGTGACCTTGACCTTTGACCTAGTGACCTGAAAATCAATAGGGGTCATCTGCAAGTCATGATCAATCTATCCATGAAGTTTCATGATCCTAGGCGTATGTGTTCTTGAGTTATCATTCAAAAACCATTTTACTATTTCGGGTCACCGTGACCTTGACCTTTGACCTAGTGACCACAAAATCAATAGGGGTCATCTGCGAGTCATGATCAATGTACCTATGAAGTTTTATGATCCTGGGCCGAAGCGTTCTTGAGTTATCGTCTGACAACCACCTGGTGGACGGACCGACAGACAGACCGACCGACAGTCCAACAGACCGACATGAGCAAAGCAATATACCCCCTCTTCTTCGAAGGGGGGCATAATAATTGTTGGCTAGAATGTTAGAGTAATGCAACAGTTAGACATGTGCTATTTCATTGCAAATCAATTTTGGCAAAACCTGCATTGTAGCTCCATTACAGATAAGTTTTGACAATATAGGAATATGTCATACTGGCAACAGAACAAACATCTGCAAGCATTTTGAAACAATACATCATATCATCTATCTGATCAGCCTGATCAATTTGGGTACTAAAATTGTGCTATTGGCAATATGCTTTCGCGATCAGGCAACCCTTTTTCCAAATCAGTCGTATTTTGTAACATGTGTTAAGCCTAGTCTGAAAGTGACATAGACTGTGTTGCTATTATATGTGTGTCTCATACTGTAAGTAACTTTAACAAGTCAATTTTTGTGCACAAGGGTTTACAAGCACATATTGTCCCAAAAAAATTTTTTTTTTTAAAGCCAGATAATCCCATTTATTTGATAAAAGAAAATTATGTATAGATAGAGTTGACTATTAAGGACGTGAACTGAGGGATGACTGTAAATTAAGGTTGACCTAATTTTGTCAGCTGGAAACCATACAGGGAAAGTGGCTTTTAACCTTCTCTCACTCAGATATACTCTATGACCATTTGTAGTCTATTACAAAATCAAATTAAATTTAAGACCTTTCTTACTATTTTTTTAAGTTTAACTCTTCCAGTGCTGGAACCGAATTTTGAAGGCCTTTGCAAACAGTTTTGATCCTGATGAGACGCCACAGAACATGGCGTCTCATCAGGATCCAAACTGTTTGCTATTCTGATAGTATTCTTTGAAAGAAATCAAAGAATATGCTAATTTTAGAAATTCAGCAGACGACATTTTTGCAGACGACACATTTCCCAGCATGCAAAGGGTTTAAAGGCTTCATTTCCAAAACTAAGATTACTGATGAGTAGCAAACAGTATAAAGCCTGAACAGCCTGCAAGTAACTCAAAGGCTTTCCTGGTTTTATGCTGGTTGCATATAGCCATATTGCCATTTTCACTTTGCTTCGGAGCAAGAAAAGGCTTCATCAATCTGCACATATGAGCCATGCTCTGGGGAAACTGGGCTTAACCCTTTGCATGCTGGGAAATTTGTTGTCTGCTAAAATGTCGTCTGCTGAATTTCTAAAATTAGCATTTTCTGCGATTTTTTTCAAAGAATACTATCAGAATAGCAAACAGTTTGGATCCTGATGAGACGCCACGTTTTGTGGTGTCTCATCTGGATCCAAACTGTTTGCAAAGGCCTTCAAAATCCGGTTCCAGCGCTCAAAGGGTTAATACATGTGCATAGTGTTGTCCAAGGTACACCTGTGTAGGAGAAGTCACTTCTTCCTATTTTTAAGGCCTAGGGTAGTCTCTGATTCAGGGACGAAGCTTTTTTCTTAAACTGGCTTTGTAATATGAAGAGACCTCCTTTAAATGTCAGAATACCATTTATGCGCAAAGTTTTGTATCTGATTAGCCTGAGCCAAATGCACAGGCTAGTCAAGAACAACACTTTACACACATGCATTAAGCCCCCTTTTCTAAGAAAAAGCTCATTTGATGTAAAACAGTGAGATAACAATCTACAGTTAATGAAACAAACCAAAAATAATTTTAGATAAAACAAGAGCACTGCATAACGGGTGCCAACGCTCGGCTGCGGATGCAGTTTGAATAAATAAAAGCTTGTCAGAATTTTTATTTTTTATTTTTTTAGAGGTCACAGTTACCTTGACCTTGGACCTATTGACCCAAAAATGGGTGTGGCATGTAGAACTCATCAAGGTGCATCTATATAGGTAGTTTCAATGTTGTAGGTGGAAGCACTTTGATTTTAGAGCAAATGTTAAGGTTTTAGCACGTATTTTGGACGGCAGACGACACAACGAGCTGGCTATGACAATACCTCGGGTATTCTCCTACAACAGCCAGTCTAAAAAATTATGGCTGAAATCCTAAGTCCTATTCACTCACTTCTGGTCTCCAAACAGGTACATCTCGTCCTGTATGTCTTCCTCGAGCTCCTGCAGCTTGTCCACCTGTCGTTTCTTCAGGTACTCCCTCCGGGACTTCTTCCTCAGCTCGGGGATGATCTTCCCTCGGTTCTCTGACTCCTCAAGCTTCAGACGCTTCTGAGCCTCTTCCTGGGCCTACAGTATGCACTTTTATATTTAACCCTTTCAGTGCTGGAACCGAATTTTGAAGGCCTTTGCAAACAGTTTGGATCCAGATGAGACGCCACAGAACGTGGCGTCTCATCAGGATCCAAACTGTTTGCTATTCTGATAGTATTCTTTGAAAAAAATCGAAGAAACTGCTAATTTTAGAAATTCAGCAGACTACATTTGAGCAGACGACAAATTTCCCAGCATGCAAAGGGTTAAGCCTCACTCTGTAAGAATTGGGTGCTATCCATGTTCACAGGCTATTCATGTTCACAGGCTATCCATGTTCACAGGCTAATCAGGAACAACATTTTCCACTAAAATTGTTGGTTTCATTGTTTAAAGGAATTCTCTTCTTATCGAAAATTTTGTGTCGACGGAAAGTGTTGCCCCTGAATAGCCTGTGAAGATTGCACAGGCTTATCTGGAACGGCACTTTACATACATTCATTACCCCCGTTTAAAATGCTTCTGAGCATCTCCCTGAGCCACCAGAAAACCACGGATAGAACATTAAGGCACATTTTTATTTGCGCCTCGTTGTGGGGAAACTGGGCTTAATGCATGAGCGTTAAATGTTGTCCAACATTAAGCCTGTGCACAGATTGGCCAGGGACAGTACTTTCCGCCTAAACTGGGTTTTGTCTCTAAGAGACTTCCTTTACACAAAAATACCATAAAAGCTGCAAGTGTCTTCCCTGATAAGACCACATTTCCCAGAATGAGGATCAGTTGATGTTGACCCTTTGCATGCTGGGAAATTTGTCCTCTTCTAAAATGTCGTCTGCAGAATTTCTAAAATTAGCATTTTCTTCGATTTTTTCAAAGAATACTATCAGAATAGCAAACAGTTTGGATCCTGATGAGACGCCACGTTATGTGGCGTCTCATCTGGATCCAAACTGTTTGCAAAGACCTTCAAAATTTGGTTCCAGCACTAAAAGAGTTAAAGGTCGTGATAACAATCTTCTAAAATAATGAATAATACCACTCAGGTTCTCAATTAAACACGGTAAAGGAAAGAAACCGTGAATAATTTTGGATTAAAAAACTTGTACAAGATAATCATTACTCATTCTGTTAAAAATAAGAATCTATTGTTTTTGAAAAGGCAACAGAAAATGTTTTACTTGCGCTCCTAAAACAATATGAATATCTTTGCAACAATGGTTCAGGCTTATATATAAAAACATACTTTTTAAATTGACTTTTTTAAATTACCTATTTCTGAATTTTATTGAGTCATGATATTATATATAGCCAATTACACTGTACAAAATGAGTAACACATTTTACAATATTCCACAGAATCTGAATGTTCTTTCACCATCTTATAATACAAGTCCCTATGTTTTCATTTTAAAGAGCCCAAACATAACAAAGGCTCTTATTCTTTAGTAACTACCATTTCGGACCTTACACATTTTTACACCCACCTTTCTCACTGACTTGGAGAAAACATTTCTATTGATTACCATTTTCGATCTAAACATTTTTACAGCCAGTTTTCTCTACAACTTAAAAACAACATTTCTATTAAATATCATTTCGTGTCTAACCATCGTTTCCCCAAACTTTCTCTCTGACTTGGAGAAAGATTTCTTGTCTTCCCCTTTGATCTGTCGATCAGCAAATGCATCTCTTTTTAATTACATATTTCTGGAATTATGTCTTACAAAGTACACTCTTTTATACTTTTATTACACCCCCTTTCTCTCTGCCTTGGAGACAACATTAACACCCACCCTTTTCTCTGCCTTGGAGACAACATTAACACCCACCCTTTTCTCTGCCTTGGAGACAACATTAACACCCACCCTTTTCTCTGCCTTGGAGACAACATTAACACCCACCCTTTTCTCTGCCTTGGAGACAACATTAACACCCACCCTTTTCTCTGCCTTGGAGACAACATTAACACCCACCCTTTTCTCTGCCTTGGAGACAACATTAACACCCACCCTTTTCTCTGCCTTGGAGACAACATTAACACCCACCCTTTTCTCTGCCTTGGAGACAACATTAACACCCACCCTTTTCTCTGCCTTGGAGACAACATTAACACCCAACCTTTTCTCTGACTTGGAGACAACATTTTTAGTCTTCTCCTCTTTTTGCATACCCAACCATTTGTACACCTACCTTTATCTCTTTCTCTCTGACTTGGAAACAACATTTAACACCTTATTAATTACCATTTTGGACTCAATCATTTTTACACCCACCTTTCTCTCTGACTTGGAGACAACATTTCTCGTCTTCCCCTTATCTTTCTCCTTCAGTCGATCAGCGAAAGCATCTCTCTCCTCCAGATCCTTCTGTCTCTCACGATCATCCTTTTCAAACTCATCTTCAGAGTCATCATCATCATCATCATCATCATCATCGCGGTCATTGTTATCTTGCTGCCTTCTTTTCCTGGATTTGATGACCGTCTCTCTGCAAATTTGTCAGTGCATAGGCTGTCATCATTTTCATTATCATCTGCATTTATAGTAATATCAATGTTATCATGATTATTGTCATCGTCAGCATCATAACCATCATCATCATCAATATCTTTCACAATTTTCTTAGCTTGAACACGAGTCCATTCATCATCTTAAGTACATAAGGTGGATATATATTTTATGTAATGCTTCAAATAGGGATCAAACTGTATTACATAAAACATATTTTATTGTTTGTCTTAGAACGAATTAAAGTCAAAGACAGGATTCCTACTCTTCACTTTCAGAGTTGTCCTCTTCCTGTCTTTTTCGAAGCTGTCTAGATTTCTTTTCCAACACAGTGTTCTGGAAAAAATGTTGGTGAAGATGCAGTTCACTGAAGAAATATGTTGTGTAGGAAATTAAAGCATTAACGAAACAAATGTGCAGGTTCAAATGTTGACTTTTGCCAGCTTGAATATCTTCTGACATTTAATATAATTGAAATGAAAATTTAAAACACTGTCATAAAAAACCTTAAATACAATCACTATATTAAGAAATTCTTTGGATTAAGTGAACAAGCAGAAAATGTAACGAGAAAGTTGTCCATATTTCCATCCTGACCCTTTTGTGATGCTAGATATTCAATATTTATACAAACATAAAATTATTTCCAACTAAGATGATTATACTTATTGCCATACATAATACTAACCAAGTATTTAACCCTTTCCCACTCAGAAGCAAAGTGAAAATGGCATGTGCAAACAGCATAAAACTAGAACAGCCTGCAAGTAACTCGCAGTCTGTTCAGGTTTTATGCTGTTTGCTGCTCATCAGTATCCACGGGCGTTCCTAGGCATACGGCAGTACACCCATGTGTATAATTCAGTTTCAAACTTAAAACAAGAGCACCGCATAACGGGTGCCACACTCTTTTTTTTTTTAGAGGTCACAGTGACCTTGACCTTTGATCTAGTGACCCAAAATTGGGTGTGGCATGTAGAACTCATCAAGGTGCAGCTACATATGAAGTTTCAAAGTTGTAGATTGAAGCACTTTGATTTTAGAGCCAATGTTCAAAACCTTAACAAAATTTTAAGGTTTTAGCACGACGCGGACAGCGGACGTCAAACGGCGGACGTCAGACGGCGGACAACACGACGAGCTGGCTATGACAATACCTCGGGTTTTCTCTCTTAACAGCCAAGCTTAAAATGAAAACTCTTAAAATTCAAAAAATGCAATAAAAAGTGAGGGCTAAGGGGGGGTTAGGGGTATAATTATGTAAACAAGCAAACAAGACTTCCACTTTTAGAAAATAAAAGTAGGTACAAAACACAACACAGTCCAAAACATACGAAGTAAAGTCTTTTTTCACTGATGAGGGGTAGTTATCAATGTGCAGACTCTACTCGTTTTACGACTGTGTTGTGGCTCTTCAATTTTTTGGGAACCAATATTCAGACACAGGTACCAGATTATGTTTACATTGCGCAAAATTTCAAAATGTAGGCGAACACTCCGTTTTATCCAAATATTTTTAGAGATAGTGTCAGTGAAGCATGTTCATTAGATGATACTCAGAAGCTAGTTCCTTTGACAGATAAGTGGGAAAATGTTCACAGCTTTACATTTCCCTTAAAGCTGGCCGATTTGATGTTGGTATATTTTCCTATTTTTGTTATGTGCCGCAAAAAGTGATTATGAGTCAAAACGTGAACGTATTTATGTCAGATGTGCAAAAGATTTGGTCAAAATCGGTCAAGAAATGCCCACAATCAGTACAAAGATAGGGCTTTTCAATTTCTGTCCATGGACAGAAATGATCTATATTTAAACACGCGCGGGTCACATGTTAAACCACGTGATTCGCTCGAGGCGTGGACTGAAGCATGAAAATAAATGCACAACACTCGGAGCACAGGAGTTGGGCGCGTGGCAAAGTCACTTAAACACTATCAATATGTCATAAAACAACATTTTTCATCATTTTGACAAACCAAATCTGATAATCTATCTATCTATCTGTCTGTCTGTCTGTCTGTCTGTCTGTCTGTCTGTCTGTCTGTCTGTCTGTCTGTCTGTCTGTCTGTCTGTCTGTCTGTCGGTCGGTCGGTCGGTCGGTCTGTCTGTCTGTCTGTCTGTCTGTCTGTCTGTCTGTCTGTCTACCTGTCTACCTGTCTACCTGTCTACCTATCTATCTATCTATCTATCTATCTATCTATCTATCTATCTATCTATCTATCTATCTATCTATCTATCTATTTTTTTATTTATATATACATACACACACGCAAGGTAGTTATCTCTTGAAACAGGAAAATCACCTTCTTCAACACTTTTTTAAGCCATTAAGTTTAAATGGCGGTAGATTTTTGTAAAATATGTACCATTTTGTTGGGAAAGGTTGCCTCGTTACGAACAATGACCACAAAAGGCTATTTGCCAATATAAACTACAAGAAAACAATTCTTCAGAACTCGCAGAAATGATAGGTTGGCTCTCGTCTGACTGAACGTTCAGTGCCGATTTTATCAAGAGTAAAAGTATCGAAATACCCCAGCTACCAAACATTATCTGCATATGTACAATAAACAAATACGACTTTATCAACTAACAACACAGACTTGTCTTTTGCCCACACCAAACACTAACATAATCGTTATGGTTGAATGTTTATTTCAATCGTGTAAGATGATCCGTCCTTCCCCTTACACTTTTTATCCAACTATTGGTTCCGCGCCTCAGAGTTACCGAATAAATGAAGCCGAGAATCGTATTTAACTTGAGCGTCTGATCGACATGGAGCTGGACTCGAAATTACCGATAAAAAATTCCCGATTAACCACGATTTCCACGTAATAAGGCAAACAAAAGGACAAATCTGCGTTGTAAGTTTATACACTCGTATTTGTTAATTGTACTAATGTGGATTATTTTCCATAGCTGTGATATTTCAATAGTTGTATGTATGTGATTTTCCTGTGTCAATAGATACCTACCTTGTTTATAAATAATATATCTTTTTTTTTTGTCAAAATGATGAAAAATGTTGTTTTATGACATATTGATAGTGTTTAAGTGATTTGGCCACGCACCAAGCACCTGTGGTTTAGTAACTGTTCTTTGTTTTGAAAAGAACCGATGTAAAAAATCACGTGAAATTGGCGCTCACGTGACCCAAGGCGTGTATACGTCACAGGTTAATAATAGTCTTGAGAATTCCGTTATGTACATGATTAAGTTTCGTATCTTTGATGCTTTTGGCATTTTTTGGCACAATTTTTTGCGAAAATCAGTATGGAAGAGTTAAGCTTTAGAATGTATCTAACGAGTATAGATCAATTCTGGTCAGTTAAGAAAACCAAATTGTTGTGAGAAATATCAACTCGGCCGGCTTTAAGGTAAGTTGATTTATAGATCCAACCGTTTTAGAATTTGAAATGTATATCTGAAATCTAGCATTTCTTTGAATTTTCACATTTCTGGGCGTTCAAATCATGATAGAATTATAGGGAATGCCAAAATTAATTTTCATTCAAATTATTGTAGGTATCTTTATTCGAAATTGCTCTCCACTATTTAGTTTATATATTAAAAATGACAATGACATTACGCAGTACTTTTCCCTGCAGTGCAATCGGTTAGCACGTCGTCATTTTATCCCATTAATGACCTGAAGGGCAGTGGTTTGATCCCCACTAGAACCTTTCACTCTACGTTTTTTTTTCTTCAAATATAAACATTTCCTAGTTTATTTTTTATTTTAAATCTCAGAAGAACAAGATGTGTTTGTGAAACACAATGTCCCCCTATATGACGTTTGACCTTGAAGGATGACCTTGACCTTGACCCTTCACCACTCAAAATGTGCAGCTCCATGAGATACACATGCATTTCAAATATAAAATTGCTAGCTTCAATATTGCAGAAGTGAGCAATTTTGACCCATATATTTGACCTTGAAGGATGACCTTGACCTTGACCTTTCATCACTCAAAATGTGCAGCTCCATGAGATACACATGCATGCCAAATATCAAGTTGCTATCTTCAATATTGCAAAAGTACTGATAAAATGAGCGATTTTGGCCACATATATTTGACATCTTACCTTGAAGGATGACCTTGACCTTTCACCACTCAAAATGTGCAGCTCCATGAGATACACATGCATGCCGAATATCAAGTTGCTATCTTCAATATTGCAAAAGTTATTGCAAATGTTAAAGTTGGCGCAAACCAACCAACCAACAGACCAACCAACAGACCAACAGACAGGGCAAAAACAATATGTCCCCCACTACTATAATGGGGGACATAAAAATATAATTATCTGAACTTTATACCAAAACAAGCTCAAACACTTAACTTGTAATTAAGGTTTATTTTTCGCAGTCATATAGGCTTCTTGATTTAAAGCCTTGACACTCAAATTTAATAGATTAATTATCAAACGTATATTTGCAGTTGGCAATGTTTGTTCAAAATATTTATTTTTCCCTTGCAATAAGGCTTCTTGATTTTTAAGCATTGACACTTAAACTTAGCAAATGAATTATGGTCGAAAGTATATTTGCTGTTGACAATGTTTAATGAAAGATTTCTTTTTATCGTTCTTTTTCAAGCAAGAAATGTATGAATAAAATTGCCAAATCGTGACTGAAAGATAACACCAAAACGCAGCAATTAATTTTCCAAAATTTTCTTGGGGGAGACCCCAGCCCCCCCCCCCCACCAGACGGAGTCAGCGCCCTCACACTACTTTGGGGGAAGGGGTCCGCAGCCCTTAGGAGGGGGAATTTTCGTGGCGTTTCCCTTTTGGGGGGATTTTTTTACTTACTCTCTCATTATTACATTTGTACATGTTTGCACTATATTCATTGCATTTTTCATAATTTAGTATGTTTGCAAAGATTAAATTGAAATAGAACTGAGATATAATAATCATGAGACACATATTTCTATCAACAACAAAAAAAAAATTGGGGGGGGGGGGGTGGAATTTTTCCCCCCAAAAGGGGAAAAAAGTATACTTTTCATGTGGGGGACTGCCGCCGAATTTTGGCGGCAGATTTTATAGATTGAGGGCCCTGGGAGTAAGAAAGGTCTTTAATTGAATGTAACTTTCTAAGGGACTACAAATGCGTAAAAATACGTATCTAAGTGGTAAAGTGTTAAGAAGTGCTAAATATTTAGTTTAAATCTATTAATTTTAGCTTTATTGCAACCTAAGGCTTATTAAAACGCTCTGGAGTCCACTTCATGGTAAGAGCCAGTCTTTTGGTGTCTTTTGGGGGAGATCTAAAGAATGCTCCCACACTGGGGATCAAACTCATGACCTCCCAGCCACTAGGCCAGCACCATATCCACCATAAAACAGCAGATGCTAAATTTTTATCATCCAATAGTTTGTTAAAGTGTTCAAATCACAACACTGTTATCAAACTACTGTTAGAACAAGAGATTGTCAAGCAATATTGTCCCCTACCGGTGAAACTCCACCATTGTCAGTTTTTTTTTTTTTTTGTTGTTGTTGCCATAGCAACCAGAATTCTTGACATAGGAACAAAATGAAATTACGTGCATAATCTCCATATTACCATCTATCCAAGTTTCATGAAAAAAATATGAAGAACTTTTAAAATTATCGCAGGATCCAGAAACGTGTGACGGACAGAATGACAGACAGAGCGCAAACCATAAGTCCCCTCCGGTTTCACCGGTAGGGGACAATAAAATGTACTTTTGGCTTTGAAAATCTGTCTCTGTCTGCACTGTAATCGTTCATGTCATCATCATCATCATCATCAGACAGTAACTGGTAGCTATCGTTCTTCTTTTGTGCTTCCAGAACAGATCTTGCATGGACCTTGGATGCACTCTCTTTTACAACAGTGTGAGGTACCTGAAGAAGTAAAAATAGTTTTAAATGAAACTAGACATAAGTGCCTTTCCCAGAATATTTTAAGCACCTTCTCTGGGGTTGAAAATCTTCCTTGAACACTCCAGGGAAGCCCTAAAAGAGTGTTGAGCACATATAATATTTAAGTAATAATGGAATGTGTGTGTTTTTATAAAGTATGGTTAACAAATAAATCACTGCAGCACTCTAAAAGTTAATCTATTCCATTTCAATGGCCTGTCAATGAAGTATGATTGATTTGGTTTAAAAAGATTCATTTTAGTAAAAAACACATTCATTAAAATGGCTGGCTGGTGTTTTGCCTTTGGTAAAAGTTGGGAAAAGGCATGAGTCAATATAATAACATTAGTATGATGCACAAATTATATAACACAAATGGTCATAGCTAAAATTTTACCAAGGACTCTTATTACAAGTGATATGAATTGAGAAGACTTTTGATACTAGGAAAGCTTAAGTGAACACATTTGAACAAATTTTCTGAAGTTCCATATAAAACAAGGCTATTGTCAAGCAATATGGTCCCCTACCGGCTCCACCATAGTCAGAAATTCCACCATTTTCAGATTTAAGTGACGTGCATAATGTCCATATTGCCATCTATCCATGTTGCAAGTTTCATGAAAAAATATTAAGAACTTTTAAAGTTATCCCAGGATCCCAGGATCCAGAAACCCTCCACTTTCAGCAGTATTTGTAGTCTATTTGTTGCCATAGCAACCAGAATTTTTAAGTTCCATATAAAACAAGGCTATTGTCAAGCAATATGGTCCCCTACCGGCTCCACCATAGTCAGAAATTCCACCATTTTCAGATTTAAGTGACGTGCATAATGTCCATATTGCCATCTATCCATGTTGCAAGTTTCATGAAAAAATATTAAGAACTTTTTAAGTTATTGCAGGATCCAGAAAAGTGTGACAGACAGACTCACAGACAGACAGACAGACAGACGGACACAAAGAGCGCAAACCATAAGTCCCCTCCGGTGAAACCGGTAGGGGACAAAAAAAAGTGAACAATTTATCTTCTTATAATTAATAGCAATTAATAAAACACATATATGTCCTTAGAAAAAAGGTATTATTGCATATTTCTATAAATGATTTTCAGTTTTAGTTCCATATATGAAAGGTCAAACAAAAAAATTCTCAATACCTTACTAGTGAACCTCACAAAAGTTATAGAACCTATTTAGTTGCAGGGCCTTTTTTCCTGACATTGTGAAGCGGCCCTGAACCCCTCACTTTGTGAAAAAATGAACTTATAAAAATTGTGAAATTCAGTTTGTTGTGAATTAGTATACCAAAAGCATGTTTAAATAATGCATTAATATCATATTTTCACTGTTTGGACAATTGTATTTTTAACAAATAACCATTTACATTCAAATCATCTAATCAACAATATTCAGACAGGTAAACTCTAGTAAAATCTCAAATTAATGCCTTATTGCTGTTTATACCTTGACTCTCTTATGAAAAATATTAAAACAAATTGTAGCCGTAAAAACAACCAAGAGGGCCTGAAAGGCCCAAAGTCGCAAGAGCAACAGATATAGAGAATACTAGGTTAGCGTTGAATACAGAGAAGTTTATGTTGCGAGGCTTAGAACGCCGGAAGCGCGAGCCTTGGCGAGCGCTTTCGGTGTTCGAGCCGAGCAACATAAACTTCTCTGTATTCAACGCTAATCCTAGTATTCTATTTATCCCATTTGATTTTTTCAACGTGACATTTAACATAAATAGATCTAATAACCTTAACAATAATTCTAATTCAGTCATAAAAGCGCTTAAAATCTAACAAATGTAACCATGCGTAGTGATATACATGTATTTGTTCTGGTACGCGAAATAGTCTTTAAAAAATTCACACACAAACTGTAAAACAAGTAAAAATATCACCATATGCATACATTCAATTTTACGCAGTATGCGAATTTTAACACATTACGACCGCGAAAAGAAGATTTTACTTTACTATAATTTATTTTATTTTCGAAAGAAAATGATCAAAATCCAATCTGGCGGCCATTACTCCTGACAAAATGCTGTCGATGTCAACATACATGTACACCATCGACGACCTAGTTCTGGCTACAATAACTTTAAATGTCGCTTTTTATGATTTTTGACTGGCGCGACTTTGTACAGGTCTGTCAATACTAAATAAACTGTACGCTGAAGTTTCTTTAGCTATCGAAGACCTTGACAATTTTGACGAGTAAACAGACAATTGCAGCGACTGACACTTTATTTGACAAAATATACAGGGCAATACGTTTTCCGACTTCGGACGACGAATTTCAGGACGCGCAGAACGTGTTTTTTATATAATGTTATGGGTATGCCGTGTGTGATCCGATGCATCAATGGCGCCAATGTTAAAATCATTTCCCCGAGATCAGGGAACGACAAAAGTACAATCAAAAATCAAAACATGTAAGAACTAGTATCTTACCTTTAATTATCCTTTAAAATCCATCTAAATCCATTTAACTCAATTATTGACGATTTTGCATCTAGGGTCTTTAATAATTATTTTAGCATAGTTAAATAAAGACCCTTATGCCATTCTATCACTTTATTCAAATGAGTATATGAACGCGATAAACTTTCTTCTTCGTCACACGCTACGTCATTTACTCTACATTTCTGCTGTTCAAATGAACCGGAGCAGTTTATCTAATAATAGCCGTTGGTAAACTCGGTTGCATTTGCAGATTTCTGCATACAAACATAATTATGTTTAAACTTGCACAATGTTTTATTTATCTATGGTAAATACACTTATTGTACGAGAAAATAATTTAATATATAAATACACAAAGAATGGAAAACATTCCAGTAGCTCTACACAACAGATAAATGAGTAGAAAATACCCGTGTAAAAAATGGGACGTTCCCAATTCCAGTGTGGTGCTATTTTTACCATCTTATACTTTACAAGGCTCGCGCTTCCGGCGTTCTAAGCCTCGCAACATAAACTTCTCTGTATTCAACGCTAACCTAGTATTCTCTATAATGTCGTATAATTTTGAAGCTCAAGTTTTGTCGACTTTGTTTCTTATGAAAAATCATTCAGTGGTAAAGTAAATATAAATAAAAAAAATAACAAAACAAAAATCGTGTAATTTTATATTTTATTTCAACATTTCTTTTGGTGAATATGTCATATATATTTTTTTCTGCAAAATATGCACATTTTCTTTTAATGGGTGACCTTAAAATTCGATCAATGAACCAAACAATATCGACCTAATTTTAGCGCATATCGCATGACGTCATTTAAAAAGTAGTCCGTGCACGCGACAGGTATATTCCACAGTGTTGAATACAAGCAAGTATATTCCACAACGTGTTATACCGTCAATGTCGCGGTGAAAATGGGATAAAAGGTGCGTATTTGCGTACATACCCAATGTAAAATTGCCAGTTACGCATAGAAAAATAAAAACATGCGTACCGAAACCTAATTGAAATTGCCGATAACGCATATCGTACTTTTCCTCTGCGTAAGGAGTAAATCTGTCCCGGGTCCAAACTCCGAAATTCCTTCCGCTTCGTCCAAGCGCTTTCAGTATAACCTTCAGCACATTTATATAAACGTAAGAAAGCGTCTATGTAACCACATGTTATTGTTGTAAAAATGTTGAAACTGCGAGGCTGTAAAAAGGGAAAAATGGTATCCCAGGCACACAAAAAAACTCAATTTTAAGTTATTTAAGTTGAGCAACACAAAAGCAGAAGCGGAAAATATAGTGAAACTAATTCTTGACGATATTGTGTCGGAGGCAAGCGCTGTCAGTGCTTACATTGAAAGAAAACTGGTGGAAAAAATCATCGAACTTTTTTTAAAATCATGAAAGTATATTACGGATACATCTACATAATTACACAAGATCTCTGAAACTAATCAATTAAGAGTGGAACTTCAACCACTCATTTAGGTAAGCATTTGAGAATTAAAGACAATGAACATAACCAATTTTAATACAAAAATACCCAATTGTCAATTAAAGTAGTTGGTACAGACTTTTTTGTACCCAATTGAAAATGAAAATACCCAATTGAACTCAAAAGTAGTGGGTATTTACCCAATTAGTCAGAAAAGTTATCTGGAGCTCTGGTCGCTCACCTGAGATAACAAGATATTATTGGGACAAATCTTCTGACCAAGTTTCATGAAGATCGAAAAATAAATGTGCCTCTAGAGTGTTAACAAGGTTTTACTTTAGCCACATAAGGAAAAATGCCCCGCCCCCTGGCAGCCATGTTTTTCAACCAAACGGCATCATTTTGAAACTCTTTCAAGATATTATCGGGATGAATCTTCTGACCAAGTTTCATGAAGATCGGAAGTAAATGTGGCCTCTAGAGTGTTAACAAGATCTAACTATAGCCATATAAGGAAAAATGCCCCGCCCCTTGGCAGCCATGTTTTTCAAGCAAACATAACTATTTTCGAACTCATACAAGATAGCATTGAGTCCAATCATCTGACCAAATTTCATGAAGATTGGACAATACATGTGGCCTCTAGAGTGTTAACAAAGTTTTACAAAAGCCATATAAGGAAAAATGCCCCGCTCCTGGTGGCCAAGTTTTTAAAGCAACCAAAACAATTTTCAAACCCATCCAAGATATCATTGGGATAAATCTTCGAACCAAGTTTAATGATGATAGGAAAATAAATGTGACCTCTAGAGTATTAACAAAGTTTTGCTATAGCCATATAAGGAAAAATGCCCCGCCCCCAAGGTGGCCATGTTTTCAACCAACCGTCATCATTTTTGAACTCGTCCAAGATATTATTGGAATGAATCTTCTGACCGAGTTTCATGAAGATCAGACTATATATGTGCCCTCTAAAGTGTTAACAAGATATTACTTTAATAAGGAACAAGAAAAATGTGTTTGTCAGAAAACTATGTCCCCTTCTGCACGGCTTTGATTTTTTTTTTACCTTTGACCTTTGACCTTGAAGGATGACCATGACCTTTCACCACTCTAAATGTGAGGCTCCATGAGATACACATGCATGCCAAATATCAAGTTGGTATCTTCAGTATTGCCAAAGTATTCATAAAATGAGCGATTTTGGCCACATATACTTGACCTCTGACCTTGAAGGATGACATTGACCTTTCACCACTCAAAATGTGCGGCTCAATCAGATACACATGCATGCCAAATATCAAGTTGGTATCTTCAATATTGCCAAAGTATTCATAAAATGAGCGATTTTGGCCACATACAAAAATGTATATTTGACCTCTGACCTTGAAGGATGACCTTGACCTTTCACCACTCAAAATGTGCGGCTCCATGAGATACACATGCATGCGAAATATCAATTTGGTATCTTCAATATTGCTAAAGTATTCATAAAATGAGCGATTTTGGCTACATATACTTGACCTCTGACCTTGAAGGATGACCTTGACCTTTCACCACTCAAAATGTGCGGCTCCATGAGATACACATGCATGCCAAATATCAAGTTGGTATCTTTAATGTTGCCAAAGTATTCATAAAATCAGCGATTTTGGCCACATATATTTGACCTCTGACCTTGAAGGATGACATTGACCTTGACCTTTCACCACTCAAAATGTGCAGCTCCATGAGATACACATGCATGCCAAATATCAAGTTGCTATCTTGAATATTGAAAAAGTTATTGCAAATGTAATAGTTGGAGCAAACAGACCAACGTACAGACCAACAGACAGGGCAAAAACAATATGTCCCCCACTATAGTGGGTGGGGGACATAAAAATGCCCCGCCCCTTGGCAGCCATGTTTTTCAAGCAAAGGTTACCATTTTCGAACTCATTCAAGATATCATTGGGACAAATCTTCTGACCAAGTTTCATGAAGATCGGAAAATAAATGTGGCTTCTAGTGTGTTAACAAGGTTTTACAAAAGCCATATAAGGAAAATTGCCCCGCCCCTGGTGGCCAAGTTTTTAAAGCATCCAAAACAATTTTCGAACTGATCCAAGATATCATTGGGACAAATCTTCAGACCAAGTTTTATGATGATCGGAAATAAATGTGACCTCTAGAGTGTTAACAAAGTTTTACTATAGCCATATAAGGAAAAATGCCCCGCCCTCAAGGTGGCCATGTTTTCAACCAACCTGCATCATTTTTGAACTCGTCCAAGATATTATTGGGATGAATCTTCTGACCAAGTTTCATGAAGATAAGACTATATATGTGGCCTCTAAAGTGTTAACAAGATATTACTAAGTCTTTAATAAGGAACAAGAAAAATGTGTTTGTCAGAAACACTATGTCCCCTTCTGCGCCGCTTTGATTTTTTTTTTACCTTTGACCGTTGACCTTGAAGGATAACCTTGACCTTTCACCACTCAAAATGTGAGGCTACATGAGATACACATGCATGCCAAATATCAAGTTGGTATCTTCAATATTGCCAAAGTATTCATAAAATGAGCGATTTTGGCCACATATACTTGACCTCTGACCTTAAAGGATGACCTTGACCTTTCACCACTCAAAATGTGCGGCTCCATCAGATACACATGCATGTTAAATATCAAGTTGGTATCTTCAATATTGCCAAAGTATTCATAAAATGAGCGATTTTGGCCACATACAAAAATGTATATTTAACCTCTGACCTTGAAGGATGACCTTGACCTTTCACCACTCAAAATGTGCGGCTCCATCAGATACACATGCATGCCAAATATCAAGTTGGTATCTTCAATATTGCCAAAGTATTCATAAAATGAGCGATTTTGGCTACATATACTTGACCTCTGACCTTGAAGGATGACCTTGACCTTTCACCACTCAAAATGTGCGGCTCAATGAGATACATATGCATGCCAAATATCAAGTTGGTATCTTTAATGTTGCCAAAGTATTCATAAAATCAGCGATTTTGGCCACATATATTTGACCTCTGACCTTGAGGGATGACCTTGACCTTGACCTTTCACCACTCAAAATGTGAAGCTCCATAAGATACACATGCATGCCAAATATCAAGTTGCTATCTTGAATATTGAAAAAGTTATTGCAAATGTAAAAGTTGGAGCAAACAGACCAACGTACAGACCAACAGACAGGGCAAAAACAATATGTCCCCCACTATAGTGGGTGGGGGACCTAAAAATGCCCCGCCCCTTGGCAGCCATGTTTTTCAAGCAAAGGTTACCATTTTCGAACTTATCCAAGATATCATTGGGACAAATCTTCTTACAAAGTTTCATGAAGATCGAAAAATAAATGTGGCTTCTAGTGTGTTAACAAGGTTTTACTAAAGCCATATAAGGAAAAATGCCCGCCCCTGGTGGCCAAGTTTTTAAAGCAACCAAAACAATTTTCGAACTCATCCAAGATATCATTGGGACAAATCTTCGGACCAAGTTTTATGATGATCGGAAAATAAATGTATCTCTAGAGTGTTAACAAAGTTTTACTATAGCCATATAAGGAAAAATGCCCCGCCCCCAAGGTGGCCATGTTTTTCAACCAACCAGCATCATTTTTGAACTCGTCCAAGATATAATTGGGATGAATCTTCTGACCCAGTTTCATGAAGACCAGACTACATATGAAGCCTCTAGAGTGTTAACAAGATATTACTTTAATAAAGAAAAAGGCCCCGCCCCTTGGCGGCCATGTTTTTCAAGCAAAGGTTACCGTTTTCAAACTCATCCAAGATATCATTGGGATAAATCTTCTGACCAAGTTTCATGAAGATCGGAAAATAAATGTGGCCTCTAGAGTGGTAACAAGGTTTTACTAAAGCCATATAAGGAAAAATGCCCTGCCCCTTGCGGCCATGTTTTTTAACCAACCGGCATCATTTTCGAACTTGTCCATGATATAATTGGGATGAATCTCCTGACAAAGTTTCATGAAGATTGGACAATAAATGTGGCCTCTTGAGTGTTAACAAGATTTTAATATAGCCATATATACCGGTAGCCATATAAGGAAATATGCCCCACCCATTGGCAGCCATGTTTTTCAAGCAAAGGTTACCATTTTCAAACTCATCCAAAACATCATTGAGACCAATCTTCTGATCAAATTTCATGAAGATTGGACAATAAATGTGGCCTCTAGAAAGTTACCAAGGCAAATATTGACGGCACACAACCCACATTCGTACGATGGACAAAAAGCGATCACAAAAGCTCACCATGAGCATGTTGTGCTCAGGTGAGCTAAAAACGACATTTCTGGATTTAACAATTAAAAGAATTTATTTCCTTCAAAATTGTTGACATTTTTTCAGTCTAATGAACAGAGTTATTATTTCTGGATCAAGTCCATTATCCATCTCGTTGCAAAAATACAGGTGGTATAATAGCCAGAAACCGTGCAATAGTATATTTGGACTTGATTAGGGCCGTACAATACAAAAGCATTATGTGTTTAATTCAATACGATGCGTTTATTGCTAGCAATTTGCGACCCCTATCATTAAAACACCATGACGTGAATGTCCGATAAAATCAATAATTTGCTGATAGATCGCTGATAAGGTGGCAAAAACAACACTGGAACACTTGACAAGTAGATATGGTATGTTAATAGGGGACAATAAAGGGGATAGAGATGGTAATTTTAAGCCAGACAGAGCTTGAATAGCGAATTTTATTGTGAACTTATAGAACCTTTGTTGTTTATTATGAATGTCGGGACAAATTGTGTCACAACGGGACACCAGGACGAACATCCCAAAAATCAGGACTGTCCTTTCAAGATTGGGACCTCTGGCATGTATGCTGGGCCTGTTCGACATCGTTATCGACTTAGGTAACATCAAATAGCATGATGTGCAAAAGATTGGTGTACTGCAACCTAACCGATGGCGGCACTTTTTGTCGGCAAAATTACGACAGTTTCAAAATATGGTGGATAGAGGATACGAAAGAATAACAAAGTAAACAAGGCTATTGTCAAGCAATATGGTCCCCTACCGGCACCACCATTGACAGAAATTCCAATATTTTCAGAAATTATTATTTTTTGGTTGCCATAGCAACCACAATTTTTGATGTAGGAACAAAATGAAATGACGTGCATAATGTCCATATTGCCATCTATCCATGTTGTAAGATTCATGAAAAAAAAAAAAGAACTTTTAAAGTTATCGCAGGATCCAGAAAACCATCATATTCAGCTGTATTTCTAGTCTATTTGTTGCCATAGCAACCAGAATTTTTGATGTAGGAACAAAATGAAATGACGTGCATAATGTCCATATTGCCATCTATCCATGTTTCAAGTTTCATGAAAAAATGTTAAGAACTTTTAAAGTTATCCAGAAAAGTGTGACTGACAGACAGACAGACAGACAGAGCGCAAACCATAAGTCCCCTCCAGTGAAATTGGTAGGGGACAATAACAAGAGATGTCAGAGGACAGCGCGCTTGACTATTCGAGTGCTTGACAGTATAACGTAAGCCATCATGGGGAAATTGTTCACATTCAATAATTTATTAGACACTCTTTCAAAAAAAAAAAGGAAAAAAAAAAATCTTTTTTGAGGGGGGGGGGATAGGGGGGGGGGTGAGGGGGGTATAATGTTGGGTGTGGTAATTTATTAGATGATGTTTAAGGTTGGGGGCGGGGGGGGGAGGGATTCTGGGTAGGGGCGTGGGGTATTGTTTGGGTGGAATCCATTGTGGTATTCAGGTAAGTGTTGTTTTGTCAAAGTAATAATAAAATGCGATCATAAATAAAGAAGTTATGGCAATTTGTTCAATTATCTAAGTGTAAAAATGGCCATAATTATGACAAAATGCTTGATAGAGTTGTCTGCTCTTGTTTATAGGTTGAAGTCATGTTGGTAAACAAGTATGCAACATATAAAAGCAATATGTCAAAGGATATAGGAAATATTTGGGGTAGTACGCAAACTTTAACATAGATTTATCAATAATATGCATATTCTACATGTAAGTATAAAAGGGGCAATAATTACGACAAAATGCTTGATAGAATTGTCTGCTCTTGTTTATAGGTTGGGGTGATGTTGGTAAACAAGTATGCAATATATGAAAGCAATATGTCAAGGGACAATGAAAATAAATGGGGTAGTACGAAAACTTCAACATATGCTGCATATTCTAAGTGGAAAAGTGGCCATAATTAAGACAAAATGCTTGATAGAGTTGTCTGCTCTTGTTTATAGGTTGGGGTGATGTTGGTAAACAAGTATGCAAAATATGAAAGCAATATGTGAAGGGACAATGAAAATAATTGGGGTAGTACCAGTGTTTTTTTTTCAGTTTTGGAGGAGGGCCCGGGGTCGAGTCCCCTGAGAGGGGGAAAATTCGCGCGTAAAAGGGGAAAAGGGGGAAATTTCTATGCTTAGCTAGTAACAGTACAAAATCAAGTTTTAACACTATAATTCACCATACAGAGGGAGAAAAACATAATTCAAACTCTTTTATTCATTAACATTTATGTTCATGTTCAAAGTTCAACATTTCTGGGCTTTTCAGCGAATTTATCAATTATTCTGGTGACCTCCTCTTAACCAAGTCTCTGCATGTGCAGACAAAGTCTGATCAGGGCTTTCAGTGTATCTTCCCCAAGCCTGTTTCTCTGTGGCGTGCAAAGCAGGTTGAGCAAACTAAACAGTCTTTCAACACTCTCTTGACCGGACGTTTCTGGCGTTTCACTGCCGGCATTTGCAGAAGACTGACTTTTAAGTTGTATTTGAAAATAATATCAATTTATTTTTAAGTAAAAACAGATTTGTCAATTTTTTTACGATAGCTTTTGTTGTTGTGCGACATGTTGGAATACATATGGTTTGCGGTAGATGTCGTTAAGCGAAAGTCGTGATAGTGAACAACGTACGGTTTGCGTTAAAGGCTAAAATAAAGTAAACTTGCGGATGCAGTTCAAGAAAATTGTAGTAAATTCGTAACGAAAGACGTTAAATGAGGTATTGATTAATATTGAATAACACTTCCGAGAGGGGAATTAAAAAATATTTGGGGGAAAAATATATACTCTAAAGATGGGGGAATGAGGCCAAATAACGCTGAAAATTTCATCCAAAAAAAACACTGGGTAGTACGAAAACTTTAACATTTGCACGCAGACGCAGACGCAAGGGTGAGTAGGATAGCTCCACTATAAATATTTCATATATAATAGTCCCGCTAAAAAGCAGTCATTGCTTTAATAGTACTATTTGCATGAGTTTGTGCTTTAGACAGGTAAACGTTGAAAAAAATTGAAGTATCAGTGTTCCTTAGCATTTTCAGTGGTGATCAAATTGTGCACCTTTGGACAATAGACGGCGCATTGCAACTTTCAGCAACCCTTTTCAGCAACCCTTTGGTAAAGCTGAGAGTTGAATTTTTGCAACTACTCCAGGGGTCAATGGTTTGAGCCCGGTTGAGGGTTACTTTTTATTCTTTCTTTATTTTTATTATTTTTTTACTGGAGCTTTTAAGATCCTATCTTTACATTAGTCAATCAGGGCTTCAGTTAGTGGATGTCCGGGCGTAAATTATGCCGGAAAACGGCAGTCTTACGTCCATTATACAAATGATGTTAGTCCCTTAAACGTCCGATAATCCCCATGTACGCTATTTTTTAATACACGACACGTAAAAATGTCAACAATAAATCGGGTTATTCAGACTGTTAACTCCGCCTAAGAGCTACTGTTTTCAATGAATTTCTCAGCGAATGGTCAATATTGATTTTTCCCCCTGTCAATCATATTCTTCTTGGTAAGCGCATCAGCCAATCAGCACTCAGGTAGGCAAATGCAAGCTTACCCCACGTGAAGCTGTAAACAATAACTGTACATTTCACAGATAATCACTGATCTCAACCAATGTAGCTCTATAAATACGTCGTAAATAACTACTTTTTTAGTTAGAGAAAAAGTTTCCACATTACACAAATGCTCTACGGTGTTTTACCAAAATTAAAGATATTAGCAACCTCTGCGCTACAAAGTTTTTATTCAGCAATCAAATATTAA